>NC_092767.1:23814252-24114252 GCF_047496795.1 Chiloscyllium punctatum
GAGTTGTGAATGAATGGAATGCATTGCCAGCTCCGCTGGTGGAAGCAGAGTCACTGGGGACATTTAAGCGACTGCTGAACATGCACATGGATAGCAGTGAGCTGAGGGGTGACTAGTTTAAATTACTACATTTTACATTAGGATTAAATCTCAGGACAACATCGTGGCCCAAAGGGCCTGTTCGGTGCTGTCCTGTTCTATGTTCTATTTAGTATAATTAAAAGAGACTCAGAGAAGTTCTTGATTGACAAGGGGATCAAAGATAACTGGCAGGAAGCAGGGAAATGGGGTTGAAAACCTATAATTCGCGATCGAATGGCGGAGCAGACTTTATGGTCCGAATGGCTTCATTTTTGTTCGTATAGAGTTGGGGTCTTATAATATTTTGGTCCTGGATGGCACGCTGGCTCAGCGGTTTGCACTGGTGCCTCACAACATCAGGGAACAGGGTTCGATTTGCTCTGGGTGTTCTAGTTTCCTGCCACAGTTCAAAGTTGTGCAGGTTAGGGGAACTGGCCATGCTGAATTGCCGATTGTGTTCAGGGATGTTGATGTTAGGTGCAATAGTCAATGGTCTACGTATAGTATTATGGTAGAGAATGGGATTGTTTCGCATACTCTTTGGAGGGTCAGTATAGACCTGTTGTGCTGAAGGGCCTGTTTTCACACTGTAGGGATTCTAAGAAATTGCAGGCTGCTGCAATGTTCCAATGAAGCACAACCCACGCTCGAATAACAGCTCACTTTACACTTTGGTGCGTTACAGTCTGTAGGAATTAATATTGAATTCCATAAATTCACAGCCTGAACCCACTATGGCTGTTCTCCATTTTCCGTACACTCTCCCTCCTGAGCTCCCTAAGTTCGTTTATTGTTTATGTTCCATTCAACAGAGAAAATCAATTTCTAATATTTACACATTAATTTACACACATTATATACCTGTGTCTCTTTCACCACAATTTCAATCCTAGTTGTCTTTCACACTGGGCCTCCAAACACTCTTTCCCACCTATGCCAAGATACTAAAGCGCTCACTTTCCATTCCTTTACACGTCTGAAAAAGATATACACTGGACTTGAAACAGTAACATTGTTTCCCTCTCTCTGCAGATGTTGTCAGACCCCTGAGTTCCTTCAAAAATGAAAAGTTACAGAACACATTTTCAATATAGCAAAGATCATTGGATACAGGTAATCTGAAACAAAAACAAAAATTGTTGGACTTACTGGGTGCTTTGAGGAACAGTCACAGAAGCCGAAAGATTAACTCTGCTTTCACTCCACAGATGCTGTCAGACTTGTCAGTGGCTTCAGCACTTTATGTTTTTGAATAAGTTTCAAACATGTGTGTCAAATCTGCTCACACGCCCTGTCCAACATGGAGAGTCATACACCGGGAAGTGAATGATAATGCAATGTGTACAAATTCATTTGCTCTGAAACTACATAAGGCTGTCATCATCGACACTACAGAGCTCTTAATCATGGTCATGGAGAGAAACAGCGGGAAACACTTTCGCTTTAAACAGAAGATGGCATTACTGGAGGGGAAAATATTCAGGTGAAAACGCTAAATGCTTTTGAGGAATGCGACAATTGGAGGCATGGCATCATGAAGATACCCAAAAAGGATGAGAATTTTTTAAAAAGGAAGTGTTCCCACATGAGAAACTGGGATAGGGCACTGTGTACAGGGGAGGAGGACGACCGTTTCCCCGTGTGAATGAGGACAGGCAGCAGAATTTTATTGCAGATAATGCATCTCAAAATGGGCATTCATGTGATGCTGTAAATCATAGCAGCTGTCGTAGCAGCAGCAGCAGCAGAATTATATTCAACCACAATGTATTCTCTCAGTCTACCATTAACATGAAGTCGATCTCCGGTTCAGTGATGAGTGTGGGTGAATATGCCACGATCAGAACCGTGTGTACGTAAACCTGATGACAACCCATTCAAGTTACCGCACTTACTGCTTACATTAATAAATAGCAGAACTAACATCTGATAGAGAGGGCGCCATGACCACAAGACTGTGACCACTTCTTTTAAAACCAGCTATGAATTACTGCTGGCCTGTCTACTCTTACTCTTATCTGTTAGAAAAATCCTTGTTTCTTTTGTTCGAGATGTTTCAAGAACTTCCCTCCTATTACCATTTTGTTTACATCTTTGAAATACTTACTGTACCTTCCCCTGTGAGGAAAGATGTAAAACATGGGTGTAAATTATCTGTCTGCTCCCTGTAGCCAATTCTTCAGTCACATCCTCCAATTATCCTCAGTATACTTTCCTAATTAATTTCACCGAAGATCACACACTCATCTTGAACTTTTTTTGTGTGCTCGGAAAAGATCGTGCTGCTTGTTTTTGTATTTCTTGCCAATTTACTACATCATGTCTTTTCTCCCCTTTTCCTCGCTTTCTAGATTGATACAGTCATATAGCGCACAAACAGACCCTTTGGTCCAGCTTGTCCATGCTGACCAGGTTTTTCAAACTAAACTAGTCCCATCTGATTGCATTTTGTCCATATGCCTCTAAACTTTTCCCATTCATATGTTTGTCCTAATGAGTTTTAAATGTTGTAGCTGTACTTGCACCTCCCACTCTTCCTCTGAACAGTTCATTACACATACACACATCACCCTCTGTGTGAAAACATTGATCCTTTCTCCATTTCAAATCTCCCCTCTTTCACCTTAAACCTCTGCCTTCTATGGTTGAACTCCCCCATCCCGTGGGAATGACCTTGGCTGGTCACTCTATTCATACCTCTCATGATTTTATAAACTTCTACAATGTCACCCCTCAACCTCCTACATTCTATCTGACACTAACTTTACGAACAAGCATTTCAAGGTAAAGCACTGCAAATTTGAAACAGTATTCAAATGACAGGTAAATAACATTCAGCCCAAGCTTCATACTGTGATTTATTTTTCTCCATGTTATAATGCTAAGGCAGCAGGAAATTGTTACGAGTACCAATAAGAGGTCAAACACCTGAATTGCTTTGTCCAAATGGGATGATGATCTCTACAGTGAAAGCGCATCACTGGCCTGAACCATATAAGAAGGGGGAATTCTCGTACCACACGGTCAGCGTGCAGTTGCCTTTAGTAGAGTGAGATGAAGGTTGAGTATACTTTTGAAATTTGGATCACAGTGTGAATTCAGTGCAAAGGGGGAGAGGTCTTTTCAATAAGGTTTACTCAAAGAAGGAAACTTTCCAGAATGAGATGTGAGTGGGAGGTGTAAAACAGTATGAATGGAGAGGCCGAGCCACACTGAGACCAGAGGCAAAGTGGCAGCACACAACGCAGCATGATGCTACTGCAGAGTAGGTAGACTTGAACAAAGAGTTTCAGGTGAAGTGGGGAGGGACCATGATGTGAGAGAATGTACTCTGTAATTTGAGAGGGAGAACCTGGAATCAGGAAGGGGACACGGGCAGGGAACAGGATGGAGCAGCAATAGCAGCAGTTTCTGGGGGGAATTCAGGAAGCACAGCTGAAATTCATACCCAGCATCTGCTTCTGGTCCCTGAAATAAACATCCTAAATCTGGCCCTCCACTAATGCTCATCGATAGTATCCTTGAGAGCCTTTGTCAACCATGGGTGCTTCATCTTCTTATCGAGTTCATCTTTTTGAACAGAAACAATAATTACTGAGCGGTTTGGGATATCTGCTTGAATGTCTGCTCATGTATACTCACTGAGCTTCCTCTGGGTCTATTTTCACATTCCGCTTCAGACCAGATGTGAGGCAGAAATCCTCAAATTAGATGCCTGGTTCTTTTCAATAATTCAGGGGGAACTTCTGCCTGTGGCTGAGCACAAGATCAGCGGAGGCTGACTCCATTCTCCAAGTTTCTCCATCTCTGTTGTTTCTGTTTGACGATGCCACATTCCTGTGAGCTGTGTCTAACGTGACCTCCTTTTCCATCATACCAGAAATCCCCGAATTCTGGTGGACAGGGCCTTCAGCTATGACTGTCCCATCTCCCACAGTGTTGCCGTCAATCCGTCCCCTCTAATCCCTGAACAATGATAGATTCCTCCTTGTCCACACTTCCTCCTGCACGAGAATCCACATTCACATATTCATTCTACACCATTTCCACCATCTCCAGCAGGACAGCATCATCAAACACATCTTCCCCTCCCGTCCTCGGTCAGTATTTCACAGCGACCGTTCCCTCTGTGTGACCGTCCATCACCCCGAACGTTTCTCCACTCCTCCATCGCAACATCCCATGCAATTACAGAAGCTGCAACACTTGTCCATTCATCTCTTCCCTCCTCACTGTCCAATGCCCCAAACATAGCTTCCAGGTGAAGCAGCATTTCACTTGTAACCTTTCAATCTGATCTCCCGTCATTGCTGCTCATAATGCAGTCTCTTTATATTGGTGAGACCAAATAGAGATTGCTTTGAGGAACACAACCAATCTGTCTGTAGAAATAACCCTGACCTTCTCATTGCTTCCCATTTCAATAACTTACCTTGCTCTCATGCGAACATTTCAGCCCTGGGCTGCTGCAATGTTCCAAGGCAGCACAACCCAAGCTCGAGTAACGCACTTTACACTTTCGTACAGTACAGCCTTTAGAAGTTAACGTACAATTTCATAATTTCACAGTCTGACCCCATTATAACTGTTCTCCAATTTCCGTACAATCTCCCTCCTGGCCTCCCTATGAACTGGTGTGGTTGCATCTTCTTTATCTTTCACTCAATAGAGAAAAACCCTTTTCCCTATTCACATCTTAATTTAAAGCTATTTCACATGGTCTTCTCGTTCACCACTACTAAAAGCATGTTTATCTTTTGCCACACCCTCTTTTACCTGTCAACCCACTCCCCACATCTGTCAAGGTATGATAAAGCTCATTTTCCAATCCTTTTTCAGTTCTGAAGAAGTGCCATACTGGACTTGAAACGCTAACTCTGTTTCTCTGTCTCTGCAGATGATGCCAGACCTGTTGAATTTCTCTAGAAATGAATAGGCTCAGAACAAGTTTTAAATTAAACAAATAACTATGGATACTGGAAATGAAAATGCATAAATTGCTGGAAAAAATGGGAGTTTTGTAGAATGGTCACTGGTCCTGAAAGATTAACTCTACTTTCACTCCACAAGAAGCTGCCAGACCTGCTGAGATTCATCAGCAATTTCTGTTTTTGAACAAGTTCCATAGACGTGTGTTAAAGCTGCTCAAACGCTCTGTCTCACACGGAATACACTGGGATGTAACCGATAATGCAAGGTGCACAAATTCCTTGATCTGAAACTACATAAAGCTGGCATCACTGACACTGCAGAGCTCTTAATCTTGGTCAGGGAGAGAAACATAGGGGAACATATTCACATCAAACACAGAAGATGGCATTGGGGGGAATGGAAAAGATTCAGATGCATATGTTAAGGGAATTGAGTAAAGTAACAAATTGGAGGCGTGACACCAGAAAGAGACCCTCAGCACAATGAGAATAGGAAAATCGAAGTGTTACCACATCAGACACCAGGTTAAGACACTGAGTACAGGGCTGATGGGTGAATGGGTCTTGGTGTAAACTGGGGGATAGTCAGTAGAATTAAATTGAACATATTGGAGCTCAAAGTGGGCATTCATGTGGTATGGTAAAATCACAGCTGCAGCAGAATTGTATTCAACTACAATCTGTAACATTTTCGCCAGGATAATCCCTCAGCCTACCATTACCATGAAGCTGATCTATGGTTCAGCGATGAGTGCAGGTGAACATGATAGGGTCGGAAGCATGTGTACCTAAAACTGATGACAATCCATTAAAGCTATCGCACTTGACTGGTTATATTCGCAACAGCAGGACTAACATCTGATACAGAGGGCGAAATGATCCCAAGACTAACAGATCACATCGAAGTTGTGCAGTGCTGCCACATCCAGACGTAAATGTCGATGGACTATTAAACAACTCACTGGAGGAGAGGACTCCATAAATGTCACCGACCTAAATAACGGGACAGCCCTGTAATCAGTGTAAAAGACATGGTTGTATTATCTGCACCGTCCTCAGCCAGAAGTGTTGAGCTGATGATTCACCTCAGCCTCGCCATGCTGCCCGCAGAATCACAGATGCCCGTCTGTAATCGATCTGATTCAATGCACGTGACATGCAGAAACAGCTTGACACAGTAGATACGACAAAGGCAATGGGCCCTGACCCCATTCCTGCAATAGGACTGAAGACTTGTGTTGCACAACAAGCCGTGTCCCTGGGGAAGCTGTTTCATTCCAGCTTTAACTCTGACATCTCCCTGGCAATGTGGAAAAGAACTCAGCTATGTCCCATCCAATAACAAGGGAATAACTACAGCCTGACCATTTACCACACCCTGAGTCCCATTGCAATAGTCACATTGGTGGGAGTTCTTTTTGAAAGATCTGTAAAGTAGCACAGAAGTAACCAGCTCAGTGTGGTTTCAGATAGGTCCCCATGTGGAGATGGTGCTGTTGTAGAAATATCACTGGATTACTAATCGAGACCAGGCTAGTGCTCTGGAAGCTGGTGGACGTAATAATTAATAAAATATCGAGATGTACAACCTGGAGTCCTTAACAGTGACCTTGAAGCCAATGTCGATTGTAAACACCAATTTCCTTCCTCAATGTACTTTCAGGAAGTGAATCTCCCGTGCTTTCCTGGTCTGGACTAAAAGTGACTCCAGACACACAGATATATGAAAAATTCTTCAATGGTCTCGGAAACGGCCAAGCAAGACACTCTATTGAATCTGAGGTCTTAAAGAATAAAACAACACAGATCACCCAGCACCAGCCTCAGTATTGGATGGGGAAACACTATCCTATTGACCCTGCAGAGACCTCCTTTCTAATACCTGAGAGCTGGTGGCAACATTTACAGTGATTTCCCACAGACTGCACAGAAACATCGAGAGTGGAGTAGGTCATTCACCACACTGAGCATCCTCCATTCTAGTACATGGTGAAAATCTCCTCAATTCAGTTTTCCCCACACAGTGTTCATATCCTTTAGTATGTTTAAACATCGGAACATGTAAAATAGGAACTACTGTATTCCCTTTGGTCCATAAATTTTGATCCTCCATTCAATATACAGGCAGTTATCTAATGAGGTGTGTTTATTAAATGCAATTTCGCTGCAACACAATTCGTGAATTGTGCCCCTTTCTTTATAAAGCGAGCTCCCGTTCACTGTTATGGGAGTCCGTCTCTGGCACCAGCTGAACATCAAATCCCAGCTTCAGGATCCCTCTGTCTGCCAAATGCACCCTCAGTGTGTTCAGATAAAGCTGATCTGTAATCCGGTCTGCAAGCCTTGAAACTGAGCCTGAATGTGAGATTTGTAGTCTACATTTAGAAGGAATTTTATTTCAAATTGGGAGGGGAATACCTTGGAGAGAACTGGAATGCCGCATCGGCATCACGTGGTCAGTCAACTCGCCCGCTTTCTGGTGAAGATCTTGGTGAAAGGTACAGTGCTGTAGTCAGTGACTGTAGTGTTAAAGTGTGACATTTACAATACACAGTTTAAATGTTTATGTAGCCTGTGCTATTGTTTATGTTAGGCTGACTATTATTTTTGTTTTGATTTTTACTGGTAGTTTTGGGGGTCCGCACCGAAGCCTCTTTTTCCCATTGGCCCCATTATTGATATTGCACCGTTTTCTATAATACCGTGTTCCACAGGAACACAGCTGCCACATTATTGGATAACTGCCTGTAATTATTGCTGATTCTATACCTCCACAATCAAACTTCTGCACTTTGCCCATCCCTTCTGTGTCTTGAAATCTTTATTATATTCAGTACCTTAGCTTTCATAGCCTGATCAGGGAAATTATTCCCCAAGTTCACCAGTGTCTGAGTGCAGACATTTCGTCTCATCTCAACGCACTTTGGCCTGTCTGTACCCAACACTGTGAGTCCGTGTTTTGGTCATCCCATCCAGGGGAATTATCATCCCTGCTTCCAATCTGTCTCGCCATGTCAGAGTTTTATATAGTTCACCCATTTTCTTAAACCTCATGGAATACAGACACAGTCGCCTCAAACGGTGTTCCCACAACAAGCCTGTCATTCCAGAGACCAGTCAGGTCATCCTTCGCTGCTCTCACTCAATGTCAGGTTTGTCCTTTATTAGGTATGGAGACCAAAACTGCACTCAATACTGCACAATATTTGAGTTAATGTCTCACCAAGGGCCTGTACAGCTGCCGTAAGAGACCCTTACTCCTATACTCAAAACATCCTGAAATGAAGGTCAGCACACCATTCATTTTCAACAAAATTGTGTATTCCCGTGACAGCTGAGCCTGCTCTAACCTGAGTAGGAACCTTAAAACAGGCTGGTAAAGTGTGGCTGCTGCAGTATAGGGACTTAGTGAGATCACTTCTGGAGTAATGTGCACAGATTTAATATCCTCACTAAGAAAGGATATTGGTATTAACTCAGATATTATTCCCTCAACTGATTTCTGCAATGAAGGTGTTAATCATAGAATCCCTATATTGGGAAGCAGACCATTTGACCTTTCGACTCCACGCTGATCCTCTGAAGGCCATACCATACAAACCCGACTCCCTAACCCCCTTCCTAACCCAATCTCTGCAACCTAACATTTTCCATGCCTAATGCACCTAATTGGCACATCTTGGGACTTTGGGAGGAAACTGCAGTACCCGACAGACACACCTTGCAGGCACGGGGGAATGTGCATAATCCACACAAACAGTGACCCGAGACTGAAACTGAACCAGATCTCTGGTGCTGGGAGGCAGCAGTGCTAACCACTGAGCTACCTACCGTGGACAACGCAACCTGCCTGCTCAATTCAATACTCAAAATGTGGCATGACAGCAGGGAGATTCATAAGTCTCCAAACTTGTCATTGTCCAACAGGATGAGGACAATGATATCTTAAGCAGCTTGGTCAGGAACCGGCGCAGGACATGCAAGACATCGAAGCTATAGTGTAGGAACACCAGGAGGACATTCAGCCCATCTTGTGTGTAAAGCAGGAACAGAATGAGTCCAATCAGCCACCCATGCCTCTTACACAGCAATTGGAGCCGATCTTTCACAGCCTCGTGCATTGTTCACAGGAATTGAAACGGACTGTCAAGGTTATGGAAAGGGAAGAACTTAGAATAACCAACTTCACTCGGGAATGGAAAGGTATGAGCAAATGATTGGGACTGAAGACAAATTGTTCGAATCTGTTATTAAGGAATCAACAACAGGAGACTTTGAAAGTCAAACCACAATCCATCAAATTCGACGTGGCATTATTAAGGATAAAAGATTTTCCTAACCTTTTCGTATTAAGATGTATTACAAAAAAGTTGAATAAAGGGGATCTGAAAGATGTATTATATCTGGACTTCAAGAAAGCAATGCAGAACATGCTTGACGATAGCTTAATATGCAAGACAAGAGCACATGGGGTTGGGACAATTTATTTGCTTGGAGAAAAAATTGGCTAACCAATAAAAACCATGATATGGAGCTGCTAGCTTTGGACTGGGTTGAGTAAGGTCAATAATCGCATGGCACCAGGTTATAGTCTGACGGGTTTATTTGAAAACACAAGCTTTCATTGTCCTGCTCCTTCGTCAGGTGTTAGAGAGAGAAGATCTTAGGCACAAAATTTATTCGGAAAAGATGAAAGGCTTATACAACACATGCACATGAATTGAACACATCTGAGATGACAGCTAAATCTTAATTCGGTTAGAATGGAGATGCAGGTTTTGATTGATGAAAATGCAAATTCCAGAGTTCCTTCCAACTCCTGCCTGGAAATACCTTCAGGTATTATCAATGTCAAGGAGGTGACCCTTCCAGTAAGACAATGTATTTTAGGCATGCGGTCTTGTTTGGGGTCTGTATGTGTCTTCACCTGGAATCAGACTGGGTTTATTTCCAATTTAGGAGTTCATAAAATGTCACATTTACTGACTGTCTACAAATTGTATATTTTTGAGAAAATATAATGCTTCTGGAAATAAAAGCCATCAAATGAAAATTCATCTTACACATTAGATGCGTGTGTGTGTGTGTCCGTGTGTGTGTGTGTCCGTGTGTGTGTGTGTGTGTGTGTGTGTGTGTGTGTGTGTGTGTGTGTGTGTGTGTCGATGTGTCTTTGTGTTTGCTTGCACGTGCATGTGTGTGTTTGAAAACAAGGTGGAGTGTCTGTGGGATGGAGAGAGAGTGTGTATGATTGTGAGAGAGTGAGGGGAGTATGTGAGTCTTTGGGAGGGAGAGAGAGGGTGTGCGTGCGTGTGAGAGAGGGGAAGTGTGTTTGTATGTGGGGAGGAGACGGCGAATTTGCATGGGTGTATTTAAAGAGGAGAGGGAAAGGATGTGTGTCTCCTCGTTAAAACACAGGCTGATTTAACAGATCCCTTTCCCCACACACACTCACTGCCTGGTTTCAGAGCTTCCCGTCTCTGCAGTCTCTGGTCCATTTGTTGTTCATGTTGCAGATCCAGATGCTGTAACTACACTCCCCATGCTCCATCCAGAGTTGGGTCACCAAATCCTCAGGTCTCCCTGAATATCTGAGGCAGCTCACAATACAACCTTCAGAAAACCATCCCCAGTCCCTCCACTAACCTTTCCATAACAGGAGTCAGTCAGAAGCCCCTCAGCTGCAAGTAAGAGACCTGTTACTTGAGAATATTACTCGAGGGGTTTCCTCATGTGATGAACCGCACAATCATGTAAGAGGGACAAACACAGGCTTTCAGTGGTTAGGCACAGACCAAGTTTCAAAGACGTGTCTCAATACTGCTGGGACCCCCTTTCCAACTTGGAGAAACAGCCCGCCACATGCCATTTCATTGTTTCTGAGCTTCACAATTCCAGCACTCGATACACTCGGGAGTCAAAAAGAAACACCAGTGAAAGGTACTGAAAAACAACCAATTAATTAACTGATAACATGTTGTGAAAATATGGATAAGGAGACGGGGGAGTGGGAGTAACTGGAGAAGTGAGACAATGGTGGGTCCAATCACATAAATGAGAGCATTCAATAAAATTATTGCCAGATCAGTTGAAATGGTGAGTTACATCAAATTGTGAATCTGCCTTACGGTACCATCCCAGACATCATAAACTGGGACAAGGCACCAGCCAGAATTGAGAGCTATGCACACCATGCTCGTGGACTACTCTATAAACTGTTCGACCTGCCTAGCATGGGGACCATTGCAAACCTTTGGCAGTTGATGGCTACTATACTTGCCCTACAGAAATGTCTTGCACGGGAAGATTTGTAACCCATGCAGTGAGTGACAGTAAATGGGCTCCCACAAATGCATGGCTCTGTATCTCCACTGCCGAAACATAAGGCAAGCGATTGTGTGTGTGTGTGTGTGTGTGTGTGTGTGTGTGTGTGTGTGTGTGTGTGTGTGTGTGTGTGTTGGTGGCAGTAGATTTGTAAATTACTATTTGAGAGAGAATAGACAGAGAGGAAATCAGCTTAAATGTGAACAACTGACAGGGCTTTGTGTTATTAACAGAGGGAGACTGAGGACCGTGTCATCGACAGAGGTGACGATGTGCTTGTGAATATTAAAGTAAAGGCTTTACCAGACCCAACAACAATATAAAGCAATCCGTGTAGAAATGATGGGATTTTGGTCTGTTTTTAGATACAAGACATGGAATAACGACTCAGATTTGGTTAAGCAGCAGCAGATCATTGGCTTTATTAAGACTGTATTTCATAGCTGAAGGTTCAAAAAGCAGATGGGATGAACCAGTGAAGTATAATCTGCAGTAGTCAATAGTTAAAATTAGGAATGGTCAGGATATCGTGTCAGTAATCAGCTTGGGGCCAAAGGGATCACCGTAGTTGTGACTCATCTGTTTCAGCCTCAGTTATTGGCCAGGGATGCGATGGAGTCAAAGGACGGAAATGGAGTTTGCATCCAAAAGAGAAGACAGTGACCTCCAAGCTTTCAATATTTAAATAGCAAGGGCAGTGATGCAATGAATCCTGGTTCATACCAGAAGTGAGTAGGTCAACCAACAAGGCCCAGTGCCAGAACTAAAGAAGGAGAGAAAGAATGAACAAGTTCACTGTTGTTTGTTGTGGATTGGAGCGTGAATACTTAGAGTACAGTAAATGAAAAGAACAGTAATGCAGTCGCACATGGTTAATGCAAATAATATCGACAGTGAAACTTACCAGGGACACCAACAATAGCCAGGATAGGATAATAAAAACATTGAATGATGCAAAGTGCATATCTGATCCGCGATGATAACGGCCACCAATATGTGGAAAGAATCCAAACATAATAGGATAACCTCCTGTCCATTGTTGGAACATTCCAGTCTATTGTTCTCAGATTCTGATCCACTGTTGGAACATTCCAGTCTATTGTTCTCAGATTCTGATCCACTGTTGGAACTGTCCTGTCTAATATTCTCAGTTTCTGATCTCTCCCTCTCTCTGGAGCAGTCGATCCCTGTTAGTGCTATCGGTGATGCTCCCGCCCAAACCATGGGATAACATATTGAATCGAGCCCTTTTATCATGGAAAGATGGAAACCCTCCACTGGGATAATTCGAATCCACGGAGTCTGACCTTAGTCACAGTCACCAAATAAACAGTTTCAGTTAACCAGTTCCTTACATCATTTTACATAACACAATAAAAGGGAACATTTACTTGGTTTGGATGGAATGGATGAGGGTTGCTGATGGATAGACCATAAATCTTTCAATCTTTATAATCTGTCTTCCCTGTATGTGGGACTATTGTGGGAACAGTGCACTGTTGTATACGTTTCATCCTGTTTATGAAAGGTGACAGGAATAAAGTAACAGCTGCATAAAATGTTTGGTGGAGACGTTTCTAGATATCTTTGTGTAATGCTGCTCCAAGTTTGAAATTCCCTGTTATCAAGTCCTTTCTTAACCTTGTGACATCATTCAGAGCATTGAAACTGCTGCTCAGGAACAGGGAGATACAGGAGGTAGTCACTCAACTGCTCGAGACTGGGACACAAGAACAGGAGGCAGTCTTTTAACTGCTCGAGACTGGGACACAGGGACAGGAGGCAGACACTCAACTGCTCGATTCCGGAACACAGGAACAGGAGGCAGTCACTCAATTGTTGGAGACTGGGATATAGGGAGATCTGGATGCTAGTGAGGACCCAGATTTCAGTTCTCCAGGTTCAGGAGGAGGCGACTCACTACCCACCAGTCTGGGACACTTGGAAAAAGGGAAATTGGCTCGTTACTAACAGGAATATATGAATAAGTTGCATGAGCGAGCCATTCAATCCTGCTCCAACATTTTTCAAAACTATGGCTGATCTGTTTGTGATTCCCTCATCCCATTTTACAAAGATCCCCCCGTCTGCAGCATCTGCTCTATTTGTTGGTCATGTTGCAGATCTAGATACTGTAACTACAGTCACCATGCTTCATCCAGAGTTGGATCACCAAAGCCTCTGGTCTACCTGAATTTCCACAGCAGCTTAAAACACAGCCTCCAGGAAACAATCCCCAGCATTTCCACGAATGTACAAAAACTAGGCTTAAGTCAAATGTCAGTCAAAGGCAAATGAGAAGCCTGGTCTGAATCACTAACAGTTGTGAGGATTCCTCATGTTACTGAGCACATGAGCAGCAGAGAGTGATTAACACAGGCGTTCAACGAATAGGAACAGAGCAAGTTACAAAGGTGTGCCTCGAAACTGTTAAAACCCCATTATCCATCATGGAGCACAGGGAAGGACACTGGGAAGTCAAAGAAAACGCAAACAATGCTTTTTTGAACACTGTTTCTCAGCTTCTTAGTGTTGGAAGCTAATGCTCTTGAGTGAGCAACATTCAAGGGCAGGAAAAGTTATAGGACAGTTATTCACATTGAAACAGGACAATTAAAACTAAGTGGTGGGGAAGCAGTTTAAACACCAACAAATGGGAGGGATTTGGGAAATAGACAGAGGGAGAGAGACTCTGAGCCAGTGTTATGGAAAGATGTGTTTTCAGGTTTCAGAATGCTGTAATGAAGACATTTCGATCATATCTAGCAACATACGTTAGCATGTCCGGGAATGATGAATTAATACGATATTGGTGCAAGGTCAGAGAGAGTCAGAGTCTCGGAGATGTACAGCACAGATTAAGACGCTTCAGACTAACTCGTCCATGCTGATGAGATACCCCAAATTAAACTAATCGCATTTGGCCAATGTCGATGTAAACCCTTCCTCTTCATGTACCCATTCAAATATCATTTAGACGTTATAATTGTAAAAGTCCTCCACCACCTCCTCTGGCAGCTCATTCTACACATGCACCACCCTCTGTGGGAAAAAGTTGCTCGTTAGGTCATTTTTAAATCTTTTCCCTCTCATCGGAAATCCATGCCCTCTTGTTTTGGGGAAAAATACCTTGGCTATGGACACTATACATGCTCCTCACGCTACAGAAATAAAATAACCCAATCATCAAAGTTTGTGAGAACCAATTTACTCGCACTCTCCCTATAGCTCCAATCCTGGCAACATCCTTGTAAATCTTGACTGACTCCCTTCAAGTTTCACAATATATTTCAAAAGGAAGGAGACCAGAATTGAATGCAGTACTCCAGGAGTAGCCAAAGTAATGTGCTGCACAGCAGCAACATGACCGCCCAATTCATATAGTCAAAGCACTGGCCAATAAAGGCAAGCATACCAAATGACTTCTTCACAATTCTACCTAACTGCGACTCTACTTTCAAGAAACTATGAACCTGCATTCCAAGGTCTCTTTGTTCAGCAACACTCCCCAGGACGTTAGCATGAAGTGTACATGTCCTGCCGTGATTTGCATTTCAAAAGTGCAGCACCTCCCATTTATCTAGATTAAAAACCACCTGCCAATTGTCAGCCCATCTGCCCATCTGATCAAGATTCCATTTTACTCTGAGGTAAACCTTCTTTGCTGTCCACTGCACCATCATTTTTGGTTTCATCTGCAAACTTAGCAACTATTGCTGCAATGATCACATCCAAATGATTTGTGTGAATAGTGAAAAGCAGTGGAGCCAGCACTAACCCTTGTCGCACACCAATGGTCACAACCCTCCTGTTCGAAAATCAATCCTTCACCACCACCCTCTGTCTCCTGCCTTGGGGCTA
This sequence comes from Chiloscyllium punctatum, assembly GCF_047496795.1. Taxonomy (NCBI): domain Eukaryota; kingdom Metazoa; phylum Chordata; class Chondrichthyes; order Orectolobiformes; family Hemiscylliidae; genus Chiloscyllium; species Chiloscyllium punctatum. Next base: position 23,829,447 of record NC_092767.1, read on the forward strand.
ATTCTGTATACCTATAGTTAGTTCTCCCTGTATTCCATATGAACTAAACTTGTTAACCAATCTCCCATGCAGGAAGTTGGCAAATGCCTTACTGAATTCCATGTCAACAATGTACACCTCTGCCTCAATGAATCCTCTTAGTCACTTCTTCAACCATACTAAGTCAATTTAGTGAGATACAACTTTCCATGCTTCAAGCCATGTTACTTATCATTTATCAGTCCTTGCTTTTCAAAATTCATGCAAACCTTGTGCCTCATAATCCATATCAACAGCTTGCTCCACGGACGTCTGGCACACTAGCTTTTCCTTATCATCCTTCAAAATGTTGTCAGTAATCACACCAAGTTCGCAAGCTAAGTTACGGTACCTCATCTGTGACAATTCACGATACAAATATCGCAGCAAGGGGCCCAGCAATCACTTCACTCGCTTCTCACAGAGTTCTCGGGTCCATCTGATCAGGTCCTGGAGATTTTCCCAACTTCACGGGTTTACGAACTCCAGCATCTCCTTCTCTGTAATACAGGCACTTTTCACCACGTCACGGTTTATTTCCAAAGTTCTTTAGCTTCCATATCCTTCTGCACAGTGAATACTGACGCATGATGCTTGTTCAGTATCGTCTCCATCTCCTGCGGTTTTGCACATCGGCAACCTTTCTGATCTTTAAGTGGCCCAAAACTCTCCTGAGCTATTCTTTTGTCCTTAATGTATGTGTACAGTCGATTTGGATTCTCCTTAACCCTACTTACCAGAACTATTTCATGTCCCCTTTTTGGCCTCCAGATTTCCCTCTTATGTATACTCCTACTGGCTTTAGACCCTTCTCAATAGTCACTTTGAAACTGGAATTAAGAGCCAAATGACGATGATGAATCCATTTTCGATTTTTGGAAAAACCCATCAGGTTTGTTGATGGCCTTGAAGGAAGCAAACTGCCTGAGTTACATGTGACTCCAGACCGACAACAATGTGTGTGACTCGTAACTGGATTAGTGGTGCTGGAAGAGTACAGCAGTTCAGGCAGCATCCGAGGAGCAGTACAATCGACGTTTCGGGCAAAAGCCCTTCATCAGGAATAAAGGCAGAGAGCCTGAAGCGTGGAGAGATAAGCTAGAGGAGGGTGGAGGTGGGGAGAAAGTAGCATAGAGTACAATAGGTGAATGGGGGAGGGGATGAAGGTGATAGGTCGGGGGCGGGGGGAGGGTGAAGTGGACAGGTGGAAAAGAAGATATGCAAGTAGGATAACTCAGGACAAGTCATGGGGACAGTGCTGAGCTGGAGGTTAGGAACTGGGGTGAGGTGGGGAAAGGGGAAATGAGGTAATTGTTGAAGTCCACATTGATGCCCTGGGGTTGAAGTGTTCTGAGGCGGAAGATGAGGCTTTCTTCCTCCAGGTGTCTGGTGGCGAGGGAGCGGCGGAGAAGGAGGCCCAGGACCTTCATGTCCTTGACAGAGTGGGAGGGAGAGTTGAAATGTGACTCGTAACTGCCCACTGGGCAATTAGGAATGGGTAATGAATGCAGGTCCAACCAGTGATACCCTCAACCCGTGGATGAGTACTGAAAAAAAAAACTTGACTCCTGCTCTCCCTACCTGACATTTGATTCCCTCTTATCTGTGACCAGACACTCAATTTCTCCCGTCCTCCAGCATTCCTTACACCTATCAGCCTTACACTTCACCCTAACAGGGACAGACTGTCTCTGTGATTTTGACATCTCCTTTTTGAAGGCTTCCCTCTTCTCAGCTGGCCCCGTAACTGCGAATATCTGTTCCAATCCAGTTTGGAAGTTCTTGCTAATATCATCAAAATTGGCCTTTCTCCAACTTAGAGTATTACCTTTTAGACCCAGTTCATCCTTTTCCATCTCTATTTTAAAACTAATAGAATTATGATTATGTGTCTCAAAGTGGTTCCCCACTGATAGCTCAGTCTCCTGCCCTGCCATATTTCCCAAGGGGAAGGTGACGTTGAGATCCTTCTCTGTGATGGAGAGCATTGATCAAGCAGCTGCAGCGTTGTAACTGGGATTGGGGTCAACATTGTCTTCGTCTCATTGGGCTGGATCGAATCATAATTTACCTCAGTGCCATTTTCATTGAGTGTGACAGAGGGATTGTCTGCACGAGGTCGAGCTAATTTCCTGGTTCTACCTTATCGAACTCACATCATTAACTACCTACCCCACCTCATAGTGTCCCTCTCATTCAATGCCAGCCCTATTCTCCCACCCATCATGGCTGGAGGCACTCACCATCGCACTGATGCCCCTGGGTATTCCGTGATCCCTGGCACTGGTGCCATCTTTAAAAGGCCAGTTGAGCTTTATTGATGTCGGAGCTGGTTTGTACAGTTTACCCCGAGAATGGCAGATAAGGGGCAATTACACCACAGTTTGTCGACAGGGGCACAGAGGTCCTGGTAGATGGGCTAGTACAGAGGGGGACCATCCTCTTCCAAGAAAGGGCACACTATCAGACCCACCGAGCATGGTCTGAGCTCCCCACCCAGGTCAGTGCAGTATTTGAGGTCTGAAGAAATGTCCAGCAATACAGGACAAGCATCAATAACCTTCCCTGCTCTGTTTGGATAAGGGTCACCGTATTCACTCTGCTTCCTTACACTCACTGTATATCAGTGGCAGCAGCGACCCAGAACAACATTTATGCTCCACCACTCTCACTGCTGCTTGCAGTACCTTCCCTCTCTTTCTCTCTCCCCATTATTCGTCCCACCACACACACACACTAATAACATTACATGGATACAACACTGTGGACTGACTCCCTCCAGACACCTCACCATATCTCCCCCTACCTACACTAACACTAACAGCAGAGGTACCCACTCGCACCCTCCCTCCCTCCGTCCCTCCCTTTCTCCCATTGCAGGAGTAACAGCCTGGAATAGGACAGTAAGGGTCAAGCCGAGTGGTGAAGTGCCCGATATCAGTTCCCTCACGTCCCCCCTCCACCTGCCATGTTCGGGGGAACCTGGTACAAGCCGGAGAGGACTGGGACCCCTCGAGTGGAGATTCCGAAACGTCCCAGCAACCGAGTAAGGAGCAATGTTCAGTGAAGGGGAATTCTCACTTTAAACCCACTGGCAGCTCCATTTCCCCCCGGCACAACTTAGAAGCCGTGGCCCTGATGCCATCTCCTTTTTGTGTTGAGCTGGTACAAATGGAATCCCCACGGTCTCGGTGGGCAGGAGGGTGGGCTCACAACACATCGTCACCATCACATCCCAGGAAAGGAGCACGGAGAGTCCCTCCTAAACCTCCCCCTGTAAACAGCTCAGATACTGAAACGAATCTGTGAGATTTACTGCTCTCCCCACTTGTGCTGACATCTGCAGTAACCTGTTCTCATATACACCCTGGCCCTATGTTCCTGCAACTCCTTTAGAACGGTACAACCTGTTTTATATTGTCTTTCAATGTCCTTCCTACTAAAGAGCATCACCTCACACTGTGCTGCATTGATCCTCATCTGCCATACACCTGAACACTACACCAACATATAACTTTCCTGTTGGAGTTCCACACCGTCCTCAACAAACTTTACAATTCTTTCAGGTTTGGTATCTGCAAATATTGAAATTGTCCCACAGTGACACTCCACTCAAAAATACTGACACACACCAAACAGAGCGAGTGAAATATTGACACACTCTTCAGGTCTATATTACTGTCAATGTATAGAGAGTGCCTCTATGTGTCTGTATTCGTGTGTGTATCTGTGTGGGGCGGGTCTGGCAGTTTCTGTTGTGTTCAAAGTGATGTAATATCCCCCGATATGAATTCTGAGTAAGGATCACTCGATCCAAAACGTCAACTTTCATTTTTGTCCAAAGATGCTTCCAGAGCTGCTGAGATTTCTCTTGTTTTCAATCTCTGTTGCACCCCCACCCGGATCCCCCACCTCCCACCCCACTGTAATCGTGGTGCTAAAGTGTGTAAACGATCAGGGATCCAGTCTGAGAGTGAGATAGGGAGGGCAGCAGCTCGCAGCAAAATCCAACCTGAATTTTTATTGCACCAAACACGCACACATGCATACACGCACATGCACACACTCGGTTGTTTTGGAGAGGATTGCCATTGTATTTAGGCCCGCAGAGTGGAACATGTTCGTGTGGAGAAATGTCTGCGCTCCTTCTGCAATGTGGAAATGTTTTGTCACTTGGTAGTATTTCCAATACAGAGTTTACACGTTAAAGCATATTTCCATTGCAATTATATCCAAGCAGTTACGAGTGAGCCACCTTCCAAGGCGATGAGATTAATTTTAATGCACTTCCTGTAACTTGGAATTTTTAATGTTTTACTCTTACAAGTAATCTTATATTTGAGAAAGGATTGTAAAGACCTAAACCAGACCAGCAGAGTGTGGGCTTGTATCACTTTTAGAAAAGAGGGAAATGGAGAGGAAGGGAGAGTGGTTTTGACCCAGTTTCAGTGATTCACACCAAAAACCAGAAAAGTTCCCATTGCACAGAGATGCAGAGACAGAGATCCACACACTAATGCAGGAACACATGTAACAAGCACAGAGAGATAGACATGCAAACAGAGGTTAACAGAGACATATATAGACACACAGGAATAGACAAACATGAACAGAAATTTGCAGACACATACTTGGACATGCAAACACACATAGACTCATCGAGTTATACAAGGTATTTGCAAACAGGCCTTTTGGCCCATACAGTCCATGCTGACCATAATCCCAAACTAAACCAGTCCTACCTGCCTGCGCTTGGCCCAGATTTGTCCAAATGTTCTCTTATTCTTGTACATAACCAAATGCGTTTTAAATGTTATAACTTCACCCACAATCCATCACTTCCTCAGAAAGTACATTCCCTTCACGAACCACATGCATTGTAAAAATGAATCACCTCACAGGTCCTGATCAGGTGGACCCAAGAAATTTGTAGGAAGCTAAGGAAGTGATTGCTGGGTCCCTTGCTGAGATGTTGTCATCATCAATAGCCACAGGTGAGATGCTGGAAGTCATGAGTTTGACTAAAGTTTTGCTATTAAACAAAATGGAAAGAAAAAGCCAAGAACTATAGATTGGGGAATTTGACATTTGTGATGGGCACGGTGTTGGAGCGAATAATGAGCAACATGATTTAAATGCATTTGGAAAGGCAATGACCGATTAGGGATCAGCCAAAGTGACGACTGCAGATGCTGGAGATCAGAGTCTAGATGAGAGTGGTACTGGAAAAAGCACAGCAGGTCAGGCAGCATCTGACGAACAGGAAAAGCGACGATCTGGACAAAAGCCCATTATATGCATCGTGAAAATGGGGGTGTGCATGGATAATCATGTCACACTAATTTGATTTTGTTTTTGTTGAGAAGTAACGGACAGGATTGATTATGGCAGAATGCTGGATGTGATCGATATGGACTTCAGTTAGGCATTCGAGATAGCTCCCCATGGAGACTGGTTAACAAGATTAGATCACATGGAATACAGGGAGAATTACCCAGTTGGATACAGAACTGGCTCAAGGGTAGAGGACAGAGGGTTGTGGTGGAGGGTTGTTTTGCAGATGGAGGCCTGTGACCAGTTGAGTGCCACAGGGATTGGTGCTGGGTCCGCTACTTTTCGTCACTTATATCAATAATTTCGATATGAACATAGGACAGTTAGTACGTTTGCAGATGACAACAAAATTGGAGGTGTAGTGGCCAGCAAAGAAGGTTACTTCAGATTACGACGGGATCTTAATCAGATGGGCCAATGGGCCGAGGAGTGGCAGACAGAGTTTAATTTAGATAAATTTGAGATGCTGCATATTGGAAAGGCATATCAGGGCAGGACTTATACACTTACTGGGAGTTTTAAATGTTATAACTTCACCCACAATCCATCACTTCCTCAGAAGCCTGGGGAGTGTTGCTGAACAACATGATCTCAGAGTACAGATTTATACTTCCTTGAAAGTGGATTTGCAGGTAGATAGGGCAGTGAAGAAAGTATTTGATATGTTATTGGTCAAGTGCATTGTGTATATGCGTTAGGAAACTGGACTGCGACTGTACAGTACATTATTTCGGGCCACTTTTGGATTACTGTATGCCATTCTGATCTCCCTGCTCTGTAGGAAGCATGTTGTCAAACTCGAAAGGGTTCAAGAAGGGTTTACATTGCCATGACTGGAGGGTTTGAGTTTCAGGGAGAGGCTGAATAGGCTGAGCCTGTTTTCTCTGGAGAATCAGAGGAGGAGGGTTGATGTTAGAGGTTAATAGAACATAGAACATAGAACAATACAGCACAGAACAGGCCCTTCGGCCCACGATGTTGTGCCGAACTTCTATCCGAGATTAAGCACTCATCCATGTACCTGTCCAAATGCCACTTAAAGGTCGCCAATGATTCTGACTCTACCACTCCCAGGGGCAGCGCTTTCCATGCCCCCACCACTCTCTGGGTAAAGAACCCACCCTTGACATCTCCCCTATACCTTCCACCCTTCACCTTAAATTTATGTCCCCTTGTAACACTCTGTTGTACCCGGGGAAAACGTTTCTGACTGTCTACTCTATCTATTCCTCTGATCATCTTATAAACCTCTATCAAGTCACCCCTCATCCTTCGCCGTTCCAACGAGAAAAGGCCGAGAACTCTCAACCTATCCTCGTACGACCTCTTCTCCATTCCAGGCAACATCCTGGTAAATCTTCTCTGCACCATCTCCAAAGCTTCCACATCTTTCCTAAAGTGAGGCGACCAGAACTGTACTCCAACTGTGGCCTAACCAAAGTCCTGTACAGCTGCAACATCACTTCACGACACTTGAATTCAATCCCTCTGCTAATGAACGATAATACACCATAGGCCTTCTAACAAACTCTATCTACCTGAGTGGCAACTTTCAAAGATCTATGTACATAAACCCCAAGATCCCTCTGTTCCTCCACTTGACTAAGAACCCTACCATTAACCCTGTATTCTGCATTCTTATTTGTTCTTCCAACATGGACAACCTCACACTTGGCAGGGTTCAACTCCATCTGCCACTCCTCAGTCCAGCTCTGCATCATATCTAAGTCCCTTTGCAAATGACAAATGCCCTCCTCACTGTCCACAACTCCACCTATCTTCGTATCATCTGCAAATTTACTGAACAACCTTCGACTCCCTCATCCAAGTCATTAATAAAAATTACAAACAGCAGAGGACCCAGAACTGATTCCTGCGGAACTCCACTTGTAATTGGGCTCCAGTTAGCCAGTTTTCTATCCAATTGGCCAAATTCCCCTCTATCCCATGTTTCCTGACTTTGCGCATAAGCCTACCATGGGGAACCTTATCAAATGCCTTACTAAAATCCATGTACACTACATCCACTGCTCTACCCTCATCCACATGCTTGGTCACCTCCTCGATGATTTCAATAAGACTTGTAAGGCAAGACCTACCCTTCACAAGTCCGTGATGGCTGTCCCTAATCAAGCAGTGTCTTTCCAGACACTCATGAATCCTATCCCTCAGTACCCTTTCCATTACTTTGCCAACCACAGAAGTAAGACTAACTGGCCTGTAATTCCCGAGGTTATCCCTATTCCCTTTTTTGAACAGGGACACAACATTCGCTACTCTCCAGTCCCCTGGTACCACCCACGTTGACAGTGAAGACGAGAAGATCATTACCAACGGTACTGCAATTTCCTCTCTTGCTTCCCACATAATCCTAGGATATATCCTGTCAGGCCCGGGGGACTTGTCTATCCTCAAGTTGTTCAAAATGTCCAACACATCTTCCTTCCTAACAAGTATCTCTTCTAGCTTACCAGTCCGTTTCACACTCTCCTCTTCAACAATACGGTGCCTCTCGTTCGTAAATAGTGAAGAGAAGTACTTGTTCAAGACCTCTCCTATCTCTTCCGACTCGATACACAGTCACCCACTACTGTCCTTGATCGGACCTACCCGCGTTCCCGTCATTCTCAGGTTTCTCACATACGCATAAAATGCCTTGGGGTTATCCTTGATCCTATCCGCCAGGGATTTTTCATGCCCTCTCTTAGCTCTCCTAATCCCTTTCTTCAGGTCCTTCTGGCTATCCTGCATCCCTCCACTGCTCTGTCTGAACCCTGTTTCCTCCACCTTATGTAAGCCTCCTTCTTCCTCTTTACTAGACATTTAACCTCCCTCGTCAACCAAGGCTCCCTCACACGACCATTTCTTTCCTGCCTGATCGGTACATACATATCAAGGACACGTCGTATCTGCTCCTTGAAAAAGTTCCACATTTGCACCACATCCTTCCCTGACAGCCTATGCTCCCAACGGATGCTCCTCAAATCCTGTCTTACAGCATCGTAATTTCCCTTCCCCCAAGTGTAAAATCTACCTTGTTGTGCGCACCTATCTCTCTCGATAACCAAGGTGAAAGTCACAGAATTGTGGTCACCATCACCAAAATGTTCACCCACGAACAAGCCCACCACTTGTCCCGGTTCATTACCGAGTACCAAATCCAATATGGCCTCCCCTCTGGTTGGACAATCTACATACTGAGTTAGAAAATCTTCCTGGACACACTGCACAAACACCGCCCCATCCAATCTACTTGATCTGAAGAGCTTCCAATCAATATTTGGGAAATTGAAGTCGCCCATGACTCCGACCCTGTGGTTTCTGCACCTTTCCAAAATCTGTTTCCCACTCTGTTTCTCCACATCTCTGCTGCTATTGGGGGGCCTACAGTAAACACCCAACAAGGTGACTGCACCTTTCCTATTTCTGACTTCAGCCCATACTACCTCCAGAGGCAGATCCCCCTCAAACTTCCGTTCTGCAGCCGTTATACCATTTCTAATTAGCAATGCCACCCCCCTCTTTTTTTCCCCCCTCCCTAATCTTACTGAAACATCTGTAACCAGGAACCTCTCACAGCCATTCCTGTCCCTCATCTATCCATGTTTCTGTGATGGCCACAACATCGTAGTCCCAGGTACCGATCCACGCCTTAAGTTCACCCACCTTATTTCTGATATTCTGAAGTTAGTAAAATCATGGGTACAACGGATAGATTGAATAGCCAAAGTATTTTCCCTAGGGTAGTGCAGTCAAAAACTAGATGGCAAAGGTTTAAGGTTGGATGGGAAAGACAAAAATGGGCTCTAATGGGCAATATCTTCATGTAGAGGATGGTCTGTGTGTAATGACCCTCCAGAGGAAGGTATTGAGGCTGACACAATTACAACATTTAACAGGCATCTGGATGGACAGATGAATGGGAAGGGTTTCGATGGAAATTGACCAAATGCCGGCAAATCGGAGGAGAATAGTTTTGGCTGTCTGGTTGCCATGGACACTTTGGACCAAAGGGTCTGTTTCCATGCTATACAGCTCTATGACGCCATGTCTTTTAACACACTTTCTCCTCTTATCTTAAAACAATCCCCCACTCGAGGAAAAAGATACCAACCATTCAACATTACCGATACCTCTTATGATATTATCAACCTCTAAAAGGTTAATTCTCAGCCTCCTACGCTCCAGTAGAAAATGTCCGAGTCTGTTGAGCCTGTCCTTATCTGCAAACACTCCATTCCCAGCAACATCCTGATAAATGTCTTCTGAACTCTCCCGAACTTGATAATATTCTCGATATAACAGGGCGACCAGAAATGCACAAAGTCTTCGAGGACATGCCTCATGGATGTCCTGTGCAACCTGAAAAAACCGTACCAACACCTGTTATCAAAGGACAATCCACTGCTATTCGACATTTATATAAATGATTTGGATGAGAACATAGGAGATATAGCTAGTAAATTTGCAGATGGCATCAAAATTGGAGGTGTAGTGAACAGTTAAGAACGTTACCACAAAGTAAAATGGAATCTTGTTCAGATGGGCCAATGGACTGAGGAGTGGCAGATGGAGGTATATTTAGATTAATGTGAGGTGCTAAATCTTGAAAACGCAAATCAGAGCATGACTTACATATGATAAAGTCCTGGACAGTGTTGCTGAGCAAAGAGACCTTGGAGTACGGGTCATATTTCCTTGAATGGAGAGTTGCAGGTCGATAGGATAGTGAAGTAGGTGTTTAATATGCATTCCTTTATTGTTCAAACCACTGAGTGCAAGAGTTGGGAGGTCATGTTGTGGCTGTGCAGGACATTGGTTAGGCCACTTTTGCAATATTGCGTACAATTCTAGTCTCATTCCTATCGGAAAGATGTTGTGAAACTTGGAAAGTTGCAGAAAAAATTGACAAAGATGTTGCCAGATCTGGAGGATTTGAGCTGTAGGGAGAGCCGGAATAGGCTGGGGCTGTTTTCTCTGAATCATTAGAGGCTCAAAGGTGGATTATAGAGATTTATAAAATCATCAGAGGAATGCATTGGATAAATAGACAATGTTTTTTCCCCGGGGTAAGCGAGTCCACAGTAAGAGGGCATAGGTTTAAGATGAGAGGGGAAACATTTAGAAGGGACCACAGTTGGCAATTTTTATGCTTCGAGGGTGGTATGTGTATGGAATGAGTTGCCAGAGGCTGGTAAAAAAAAAGCATTTAAAAAACATCTGGATGAGTATATAAATAGGAAGAGTTCAGACGGATATGGGCAGGTGTTGGAAAAATTGACAAGATTAGGTTAGGGTATCTGGTCGACATGGACAAGTTGTACCAGAGGGTCCGTTTCCTACATCTCTATGACTATGTCTATATAATGAAGAACATCAAGTGAAACACCTTCATAACCGCCCTGTCTACATATGAAGCAAACTTCAAAGAATTATGCCTGAAACCCCAGGTTGCTCTGTTCTACAACACTACCAATGGCTCAACATTTAATTGTATATGTATTTTTTTAGTTTGTTTTACCAATGTACAATACCTTGTATTTATCAACATTAAACTCCATCTGCAATTTTTTAGCCCAGTGAGTGATAATACTGGGGAAGAAAGGCTGGAAAATAATCAGTTACCTTGTATCATGTAATGGTTTTAGGAAGAGGGCAGTCACACGTTAGAGCTGGGAAACAGTGATCGGTGTTTCAGGCCAGAAAGTATGCTCTGTCATTGTCTCTGATGTTCAGTGTTGATATTTATTCGAGATCCTTCGCAGTGCAGAGTGTGTCTGTAGGATTTTATTCCCTCATATTGCAGCCTACAGATAATAGCCATTTAACTGGAAATGATAGACAAGTAGTTAAAGATGTTCATAGTTTATCTCGAAGGCAGAGCATATAAACGCGACATCCTACAGTTGAGGCAAGTACCTTGCATTTTTTAACAACGTTATTATTTTAACTGTGTAATTCAGTAGAGTGAACCAGATTTCAATAAATCCATACAGATCTGGAAGCTGGCATATATAATTAAAAGTTTGGGCATGGTTTAGATTTTGTGCAATTGGTAGTATCCCTGCCTCTGAGGCAGAGCTCTGGATTCTATTCCAATTCCTGAACTTGTCTGGTAGTGTCCCTAGATCGAGACCAGATTGTCTGGATTCAGGTGCAGAATGTCAGAACAGGCTGATGAACGAACACACAGGAGAATAATGCTGCTACTTTTGGGGCTATAGTGGAGTGGTGGTATTGTCCCTACCTCTGGCCCCCAGAGGTCTAAGTTCTAATCCATCTAGAGGTGTTTGATAATATGTCTGAACGTGTTGACTAAAACAATTTCAAAATTGTGGTTTGATCGAGATGGAAGAGGTGTCAGTATTGAATTTCAGAATTTAATACCCGGATGACTGAAAGCACAGACCCTGGGTGAGAGGAACATTAGCACCTTCTCGAGGACTATAAATTCCTGAGGTGCATGGATAGGGGGTGAGTAGTCAAGATCTTGCTTGGAAGTCGAAAATTAGAAGGCATAGATTTAAAGTGAGAGGGGAAAGATTTTAAAGTGACGTCGGGGCAACGTTATCACTCAGAATGTGGAGCGTGTACATAATGAATTGCCAAAAGAAGTGATGGAGGAAGGTATAATTACAACATTTAAAAGGCAGCCAGATGGATATATTGATAGGAAGGATTTAGAATGATATGTTCCAATTGCTGGCAAATAGATTAGATTCCCTACAGTGTAGCACAAGTCCACACCAACTCTCTGAAGAGTTACCCACCCAGAACCATCTCAGCACATTTATCCCGACTAATGCACCTGACATTATGTGCAACTTAGCATGGCCAATTCACATAAGCTGCACAATTTTGTACTGTGGGAAGAAACCCACGCAGACACAGCAAGAATGTGCAAACTCCACACAGTCAGTCAGCTGTGCCAGCAATCAAACTCAGGTCCCTGGTATTGTGAGGCAGGAGTGCTAACCACTGAGCCACTGCACCACCCCAAGTAGGGCACGACTAATTTCAGAAATCAGGTTGGCATGGACGAGTTGGTCAAAAGTGTTTGCTTCGGTGCTGTACAACTCTTCAGATTCATCAAGCCATTTTATCGAGGTCCCTGTGTAATCTTCACTGTCCACAATATAGCCAAACTTGGTTTCATCCACAATCTTTCTAACCACGCCTTCTATAATTTTCATCTGAATCATTTGTCTAAATGTCAAAACAAAAATGGATTCAGCAGAAGTCCCTGTGGAACACACCGTGCACAGTGTCACAAAGCTGGTCCCTTTTCTCTAAAAGCTTCGTTTTCTCAAAGATACTGTGTCCTTGATTTCTTTTTTAGAGGTGTCGTAAATAGTTCCCGGCTCCAAGGTGACTGGTTTGGTACAGAGATTAAACGGTTTTGTGATTAAAGGGAAAATGAAAGGGGAGTGATCAGCTCTCTATGTGAGCAGTTCAGTCTAGATCTAATTTGTAGTTTAGCTGATTGGACAGGGTCTCTCTCTCTCTCTCTTTCTGCCCTTCTAACTTTAAAGTCCAAACATTTGTTCCATTTGTACTGTTTTAAGGAGGGTTTGCTTATTATTGGGATGGTTGTGTGCTTCCAGAACAGCTAATTAAGTCTCGTTTGAATAGATTGAGTTCTGTAGGGGTTCTTTATTCTGTTCTTTGTGTTTCATTGTGTAGTTTTGTGAATATTTTTTGTCTATTTTAAAACCTGATAATTTTCACTGTGCACTCACTGAAACAAATTACGTAGTTATTGTCTGCACTGCCTACTCAAGAATATTTTGAGTGGGCTGGCCTAGTCCATAACAACAGGCCTCCAGTCTGAAAAACAACCGTCCTCGATAATGCTGTCTCCTGCTATTAGGTAAACATACACACACACACACAGACACATACACGACAAACACACACACACACACACCCAGACACACACAAAGAGACACACACACGCACAGACGCACAGGCACAGATACACACACAAAGACTCGCACACAGAGACGCACAGACACATGCACACGCACAGACACACACAGAGACAACACATGCACACAGACACACACGGACGCACAAAGACACACACACATACACACGGATACACACGTGCATGCGCGTGCTACGCACACACACATCTTTAAGTCATTAGGATATAACTTGATCAGTTATGATTAAAGATGGGCTCCAGGCTTGTTGTGAGAGGGTAGTAGATCTGACTTGAAAAACATTTCAGCCATGATCAATAGTTCTGTATACTGGATGGGCCAAATGGCCTTTTTACCGCTCTAATTCTGTACGCAGTATAGTACATGCATTCGTCTGTGTTAGTGTGTGTATTTGCGGGTGCATGTGTGTCTGTGTTTCTGTGTTTTTGTGAGGTTGAGTGAGTCTGCGAGTGCACCTCTGTGTGTGTGTTTGAGTGTGCCTGTGTGTGTTTGCCTGTGTGTGTCTTTGAGTTTGTCTACGTGTGCCTGTGTATGAATCTGTGTGTGTCTACATATGTTTGTGTTCCTCATTACTTTTAGTAATGGAAATATCACTGTACATTTTTGTAATTTCTACACTGTTTGTCATTCATCTTTACATCATTGCTTGAGGAACTTTGTTTTAGTTCTGAATTTGTTATTTTAACAGACAAGGAAATCTACATGACTTCTTCCTAGGACGACCATGACCCAATGTGTGACCTAAATTATAAGCCATATCATCAAACTGGTAACACCGATAATTTGCTGTGACCAATGGTGGAGTGGCAGTAGAAAAGAAAACAGTTACTCAACAACCCAGGGAACTCTGGACCGGTGAGCCTGACATCAGTGGTGGGTGAGCTGTTGGACGGGATTCTGAGGGATAGCCAATTGCATGCATGTTCAAAGGCAAGGCTTGATTGGGGATAGTCACCATGGCTTTTTGCATGAGAAATCGTGTCACACTAATTTGACTGAGTATGTTAAAGAGATGACAAAGCAGATTGATGAAGGCAATGTTGTAGATGCTTTCCATATAGACTGGAGCAAGTTCTTCGACAAGATTCTGCATATTAGGCAAGTTAGTAAGGTTAGGTCAAATGGGAAACAGCGCACCCAGGACAATTGAATAAAACATTAGATTGAAGGAAGTCGACAGAGGTTGGTAGAGGATTGCTTTTCAGACTGGAGGCCTGTGAACAGTAGTGTGCCAGAAGGATCAATGCTGAGCCCACTGCTTTTCATCATTTATATAAATGATGTGGATGTGATCATAGGTGGTAAGGGGAGCAAGTTTGAAGATTGCATCAACATTTTTGGTGTTGTGGGTAATGAAGAAAATTATCTCAGAGTGCAATGAGACCTCGATCAGATGGGCCCATGGGCTGATGTTTGGCAGATGGTGTTTGATTCAGATAAATGTGAAGTGCTGCATTTTGGGAAGCAAATCGGGGTACTTAATGGAAATTTATTGGAAGATGTTGCTGAGCAACGAGACGGAGAGATGTAGTGCAACACTCCTTCAAAGTGAATAGTATAGTGAACAAGGTGTTTGGTATGTTTGCCTTCATTTGTCAGAGCATTGAGTTTCGGAGTTGGGATGTCATGTTACAGCTGTACAGGATGTCAGTGAGGCCACATTTTGGAATACTGTGTGCAGTTCTGGTCTCCCTGCTGTACGAAGGTTGCTGTGAAACTTGAAAGGGTTCAGAAAAGATTTATAAGGATGTTGCCATGTTTGGAGAGTTTGAGCTGTAAGCAGAGGCTGAATAGGCTCAAGCAGATTTCCCTGCAGATTTACGGGCTTAGGGCTGACCTTATAGAGGTTTATAAAATCATAAGGGGCATGGATTTTGTAAAAACACAAGGACTATTTCCCAGAATAGGGGATTCCAAAAATAGAAGGTATAGGTTTAAGGTGCGAGGAGAAATATTTTAGATGGAACTTAGAGGAATTTTTTTCATACAGAGGGAGGTGTGCATATGGAATCATCTTCCAGAGGAAGTGGTGGAGTCTGGCATCTTGATGGGTATCTGAATAAGGAGGTACAGAGGAATATGAGCCAAATGCTGGCAAATCAGACTCGATCAGATTGGGATGTCTGGTCAGCACGGACAAATTTGCATGCGATAAGACTCTTATAAGAGGGATGAGGAGATATTCTAAACAGGCATTTCATGTGGGAATTCTCTTCCGCACAAGTTTGAGATGCCCCTTTGTTTACATTGATTCAAAGCTGAGTTAGTTAAATATTTGGCAGAGAAGTGAGTCATGGATAACGGGATACAGTCAGGAAAGTGGGGTTGTGACCATAACCTGATCAGCCACAATCTTAGTGCCTGTTGGAGAAGGCTCAAAGTGTCTAATGGCCCACTCCTGCTCTTCAGTCCCATGTTTCTGTGTTCCATTCAGTCTCTCAAACCTGCTAGACAAGGACAGTTAGAAGCTACTTACTGCAATACCCGAGTGCACAGAAACACAGGAGACCAGTCAGCCCCTCAAAACTGTCACACACAATTTGGGCTGGTTTGGAAAATGTAATTGTAAAACCCAGGTAGGGTATCAAAGAGGTCGCTCATCTCTCTTGATAGAGCTTGCCCTCTCTGCAACATGTACTTCATATGTTGGTCATGTTGTAGACCCAGTTTCACTGTGAACACAGCCCCAACACCTCAGCCAGAGATGGTCCAGACAATCTGGCAACATTCAATTACAGAGCATCCAACAAAATAACATCCTCTACTTTCCAATAATAGAATGTGAGAACCCCACAACCAGGGGTATGTCATTCATCCACACGCCCCCCTCCCCCCGCAAGCATGTCTTCACCCACAATAAGATCATAAGGTATAATATCCTCTTTCATGTCCAATTCTTCACAGCCCTCAACTCTGATTGGTCAAATAGCACTCCTTACCCCACACTGTGAACTATTGATATTAGCAAAAGACGTGAACACAAAGGCTCAGGGAAGAGTGACCGGCCCTGACATCAAGGCATCATTTAACTAAGGATTGTCTCAAGGAGCCTGAGCAGGATTGCGCTTAATGGGAGTGAGTTGGAAACTTCCCTGGTTAGAGTGATTTAAAGCATAAAGCACAATGATTGTGGTTTGGGTACAAAAATCCATGCAGTCCTGGACATGTCTGCGAAAGATCCTCAAGGTAGCTTCCTCAGCACAAACATCTTCAGCTGCTTCATAAAGATTAGAAGTGAGGGTGTTCATTGAAGGTCACACAATATTCAGGAAAAATGTCCCCCTTCAGCTCCTGAACTAGTCTGTGTCCATGTGCAGCAAGACCTGGACAACATTCAGGCTTGTGCTGTTGGAAGTATCGGTAACATTCATGCAACAGTGCTGCTGGACACTGCACATTTCCACAGTTAAAAGGAAAAGATTATTCAGCTCCTCACGCTGGCTTCACAGGAACATGAGGAAGTCATTCAGCTCAATGAAATTATTGGAGAAGTGTAGAGATAGCCCATTTAGTGCATCCAACGAATTATACAAGAAGAGAAGGAGTCACGTGTTATAGAAGACCGCAGAGCTCCTCAAAAATATTTGAAGGCTTAGCCTATCAACAATGAAATGTTCTGATACGTAATATCCCATAAACATGTACTTGGCAAAAAGGAAAGATCAGATACAGATTGTCAGATGCAGTTCTCTAATCGAGGAAGGAAAACAAATCCACTGAAGCTTCCAACTCTGTGGTGACCCCAATAGCTTCTGATGTTACTGAGAAACCAAAACACTTCCTGTAATGTGGCTGCCAGAACTGCACACAGTATTCTATCTATGGCCTAACCAATGACATGTTTAACTCATATTATGTCGCCTCGATGAAGAAACACAATGCCTACAGTCCCGTGTGATTTCTTAACTGGCTATTACACTGTCCAGTCACATTCAGGGATGTGTGGAGAAACGCCCTCTGACCTCCCTAGTGTTCTGCTATTTATTGAATTCTCCCCTGTCTAGTTCCTTCATCCAAAGTGCATCACATCCTATTTATCAATGTTTCATTCCATCTGCCATTGATCTGACAATTCCACCTGTATCTTCCTGTAACATAAGGCGTTCCTCCTCACTGCCAACAACCTGACAAATCTTTGTTTCAAACACAAAATTACTTATTACCCTCAGCCCCCACCCCCACCACCCCCTCCACATTAACATTTACATCATTTATGAATACCACAAAAATAATTAGATACATTACACTTCTCGCTGTGGTACACCACCAGACACTGGTCTATCGCTACCACCTTCCGAGTGACTTGGGACCACATAGCAGTTCTCCAGTCCTCTAACACCTGCAGCACGGTGGACGGCACGGTGGCACAGTGGTTAGCACTGCTGCCTCACCGCACCAGAGATGTGGGTTCAATTCCCGCCTCAGGCGACTAACTGTGTGGAGTTTGCACGTTCTACCCGTGTCTGCGTGGGTTTCCTCCGGTTTCCTCCCACAGTCCAAAGATGTGCAGGTCAGGTGAATTGGCCATCCTAAATTGTCCCTAGTGTAGGTAAGGGGTAGACGTAGGGGTATGGGTGGGTTGCGCTTCGACGGGTCGGTGTGGATTTGTTGGGCCGAAGGGCCTGTTTCCACGCTGTAAGTAATCTAATCTAATCACCTCCCTTGTGTGGTTAGATTCGACTAAAACATTTAGGGCAGGACATTTCCTCTCTTGTCTCCAACAGCATCCTGCGATACAACTCATCTGGACTTTACATCATCCAAAACCATTAATCCCAACTTGCGTCTTATATAAACCTGCTCAAGAACTTCCCAGTCCATCTTCTTGAATTCTGTACCAGCTTCTTCCTTTCTCAAATAAAACAGATGTGAAGCTCTCATGTCACAGTCTATCAATGTTCCCCGGTTTCACATAATGATTACCCCATTGGTTTCAATATGGGTCCTAATTTTTTTCCTGATATTCTGTTCAGCTTGTTTTTGTAGAACATCTTGGGTTCCCCCTAACTTTGCCTGCTGCACTTCTCCATGCCCCTGTATTAGTCAGTCTGCTGTGGGTGAATTTTCTAAGTTTCCCTGAGATCACCTCTCATTCTTTGAAACAGTACAGAACACAGGTATAATCTCATCCACACTGCATGCAGTCTGTGCAGAACGCCTTTATTTCGATATTCCAATTTCCGTTAACTGAAGGCCAACTTCACTTTTACCTTTCCGTTTCCCAAAATCGCCCCTGAACCACGTTGGTTCAATTTTATTTACTATTCACTTTCTGAACTCTTAAACAACCACCTGAATATCTAACTATATCACATCCAATAGTTCTCCATTGTTTCCCCCTACAAGAAACATCTTCAAACCATTTCAAAAAAAGTTTGTTAACAGTGATTATTCAGGTGCGATTCAAGATGGCGGTGATCCAGTAGGTCTGCCCTGCTGAGCTCTGCACCAGAACCCAGACAAAGTTATGCATTCACCATCTTTTTCTTCCCTATTGTGGTAAAATCGGAGGTTTTTGATCCCCAGTATTGCTCTATGCCATTTTAAGTGAGTAACGGAAAATAACTAAGGGAAAAGGATCATGAGGATCGCAACCAGCAGTGCACTTCAGCAATGGATACACCCGCGGCTGTGACGTCGGCCTCTGCGAACGCTCCAGGAGACTTATCTGTGGAGTAGAGACTGGCCTCAGAGTTCAGAGCCTGCGAGAGAAGATTGATTTAGCGATGGAGGAGACCTGAACCAGGCTGGAACTGATCTCAGCCAAGCTGCAGGTGCAGGATCTGGAGACCCAGTGTCTCGGGCCGTGCATCGTCGAGGTGGAACAGCGGATCGCGGCTTTGGAAACCATGGCAGAATCATCGGCGGGTCGTGTCGAAGCCCTGGAATGGTAGCTAAGGGCCTTAGTAGAGTAGGTCGACGACCTCGAAAATCAGGGCCATCAGAAGAACATCAGCCTGGTCGGGCTGCCAGAACGAGAAGAAAACGGCCAGCTCGTCAACTTCTTTTCATTTCTCTCACTTACCGCTGAATGAGAAAGTGGGTTTAGGGATGGTGGGGGTGGTTACATTTTGTTTCACCCGGACTGCCTGAGGTCAAAGTATGGATGGGACAAATTTAATTTTCTTGTTGTAAGACGCATGCAACTTTTGAAAACATTGTTTTGCCTGGATTTGATGAGCGGCTTCAGCTCGGAAGAGCCATGAGGGATTAATGGGTAATATGTACACCCTCTGCAGGAAGGGGGGATCTCTCCACTTATTAGTGTTATATGTTGGGCTCATTTTAGAAATATTTGTGAGACGTTTTAATTTGGTTGTTATTGTAGTTATAGTTTCAAGTTTGTATGAACTGTTTATTGCTTTCACTTGACGTGCTATAAATGGGTTCTTCTCCCAGTGGGTCATGGGCTGCTTCGGATAGATATGGCTAACCGCTTGTTTAATGGTGCACGTGGAACCTTAAGGAGAGTCACTCACTCATTAAGAGAAAAAGATACTTTCAAGCCTCAGAAAGCAAGCGGTCAATGTAGCCTTGCTGCAAGAAACACATCTAACTGATAAGGGGCACTTAAAGTTACAGCAGGGAAGGTTCGGTCTGGTGTTTATTTCATCCTTTAATTTGAAAAGTAGAAGACAAGCTTCACTCATTCATACAAACCTTCCGCTTCAGTTGTTTGACCAAATTAACGATGAACGTGAGTGTTTTCTGATCCTTAAAGCTTTAATACATGGAGAGGAACATGGGACATTGTATAATATTGCCCCACCACACCACCTCAAATGCGCACTCCAGGTTGATGACCCTTGGGGAACATTGTACAATTAAAAGGGAGACTTTAACCGACTTATGGACCCTGAAGTGGATAGGATGTCAAGGGGTCTCACGGGTATTTCCCAGCCATCAAGGCAGCTGGTGGACCTGAACAGGGAGCTGCGTTGGTGGACGTTTGAGATGTCTTCACCCTGAAGGTAGGGGCTTCACCTTTTTTTCTAACCCACGTAAGTGCTATACCAGGATTGACATATTTTTGGCCCCATTGGCCTTTTTAAATTCGATGCTGCCCTGCAAAATTCTGATCTTGCAGCAGTGTACGTGGATGTTAAGGCCTATGGCGATGGGACAGGCTCACAGCATTGGCGCATGGATCCTTGCCTCCTGAAAGATAGCAAATTCATTGAGTACTTTTCACGGGAATTGAAGTTTTTATTGGGACATTAACTTGGGTATGGCCAGTAATCCGTCGGTGTTCTGGAAGACTGCCAAGGCCTATGCAAGGGGTTTGATTATTTCTTACTCGGTGACTCGGAAGCGGCAGAAGGGACAGCAGTGGCATATGCTCAAGGCTTGGCTGAAGGCAGCTGAGACAGCATTCTTTGACAGACTGTCTGTAACTAAGTTGCAGCAGATTACAGCCCTCTGGGCTGCTCTGAACACTGCGCTCACGCAGACCACAAAGAGGGAGATTTCCTTTGCGAAACAGAGGTTATTCGAGTATGGTGCTAAACTGGGAAGGTATTTGGCGCACTTGGCCAGAAAGAAGAGTGCCCCCAATCTATTACATCCATTAGAGAGGGTGCTGGTACTATCACCTGCCGTCCCAAAAGGGTTAATGCATCTTTCAGAAAGTTCTACACTGGGTTGCTCCAGTCAGAGGATTGTGCGTACACATTGGTGAAAACGGAGTCATTTTAAGACCCTGGACCTCCCAGGTATAACTTCAGAGCAGGAGTCTCTTTTGAATGCCCCGTGACATCCAAGAGATACAGGATGCGGTAAGGCAGCTCCATATTGACAAACCGATCGGCCAGATGGCTTGTGGAGTGAGATTTATCAGGAGTTCATAGACATGATGGCTGGGCCAATGTTGCATATATTCAATTATTCTTGTGGACAGAACTGCCTCCCATCCTCTCAGAGAGAAGCAAACATTTCTCTTATTCTCAAGAGAGGGAAAGCCCCAGAGGATTGCCTATTCGTATAGGCCTATGCAGTTATTAAACGTGGAATTTAAAATTTTGTCGAAAATACTAGAGTTGAGGCTGGAGAAGATCTTGTCCTTCATTGTGAAAGAGAACCAGACACGTTTTATTAGGAGTCACAGGTCCCCTGTTAATATTAGGAGAGTGCAAAATATGGTTCAGGTGTGCCAGCAAGGTCGATTCCAGGCTTGGTAGTCTCGCTGGATGCAGAGAAAGCATTTGCTTGGGTGTAGTGGCCATACCTCTTTTATGTCTTGGAAACTGTTTTGCCTTGGAGGTGTCTTTGCCTGTTGGATGGCAGAATTATATAGTGACGCAACAGCGACAGGAGTTCTCACTAATGGTATAAGGTTTAATGGTATAATTTTAGCATCGGCAGAGGTGCCCCTTTCGCCGTTATTATTTGTATTGTTGATTGAGCCGTTGGCAGAGGCCACCCAGATGGGCCCCAATATAACTGAACGGGTGGTAGGGTCAGGAAGGCATGACATCATCCTTACACAGATGACGTTCTTCACGCTCTACCTAACCTGATGATATCTTTGCCCCGTTTTAAAGAAGTGATTGATTTATTTGAATCTATCTCGGGTATAACATCAATTTTATGAAATCGGACACCAGCCCTGTTGGGTGTTATTCGAGTACCTGATCATGGGGGGTGCAATCTGATTCCCTTTCAGATGGTCACAAGAAGGTTTCCTCTATTTAGGTATTTTTTAGCACACCGGCCTTCTGTCAATTATATAAAGCAAACTTCGTGCAAGTGCTCGAGAAAATAAGCAGGACCTTCGGCTCTGGGAAAATATTCCAATATCCTGGTTGGGTACAATACCTCTTGTTAAAATGAATGCACTTCCTCATTTCTTCTATCCCATGCGAATGGTCCTTTTGATGCTCTCCAGGTCGGTTCTATGGAGGCTTTACAGTTGGTTAAGCTTGTTTATCTGGAACCACAGGTGGCCTCTTATGAAGCTCGCCAAATTGCAGCTTCTGCAGGAAATGAAGGGTGTGAATTTTCTGGACTTTAACAAATACCAACGAGGTTCCCTGCAATCGGATATGGCTGATTGAGCTTGCAAAGACCTGCGGTTAGTTTGGCTGGACATTGAGGCATCCCCGGCAAAATGTCCCCTCATTAATCTGTTGTTCATGGACAAGACAAGGACTGTTATAAACCATCGCAGAAATCCAATTGTCCATAAAATAGTTAAAGCCTGGAAAATGATGAGACAAAGTGAGGGCAATTTACAAAAATGATCTTCCCGTTGACTCTCATTGTAGGATTGGTAGGATCCCAGCTGGGATTGATGGACTCTACCTTTTGGCTCTGAGAGTCCAGAGTAGTTTCCTGTTTCAGAGAATTATTTGACGTGGTGGTCATGGTGGTTTTAGAGCAGCTGAGCCAGAAATATGAGTTATCTTTGAGGGGCCCCTTTCGTTACTTTGAGATGAGGAACTTTAGACAGAAAAAAATACTACATTAATGGTTAGTCCCCATAGGTCGGAAATGGAGGGAAGAGTGCTTCATCCACAGGTGCTCTCTCGGTCAGCAGCCTCTATCATTTATTAAGAGGTAGTGTCTCAAATGATATAGAGCGGCTGCATGGAATCTGGGCTCAGGAATTGTGGGTGGAGATCTCACCAGAGGAGTGGGAAGATATTTGGGAAACCGTAAGGAAGATTTCAATTTGCAATAGGATGCAGGCTATGCAGTTGAAGGTACTCCGCATGGTTTAATTGACACCCGAGCAGCCTGTCAAATTTAAGACAGGAGAGTCCCCAATGTGCCCCAAATGTATAATAGATGTTGGTATACTTACGTATTGCTTGTGATCATGCCACAAGCTTCGAAGGTATTGGTACAGGATAGCAAGTGTTTTGGAAGGGGTTTTGGGAACCGAGGTCAAATCCGGTGCCCCTCCTCTTCTGTTCGCTGAATCCTCCCTCTTTAGACTTTCATGGGAATAAATTGTTTAGGATTCTTTCAATTTGTGCGAGGAAGAACATTCTGATGAACTGGGTTCCAGGAAACCTCCCAGGACTCTGATCGTGGTGTAGGCTAGTTATGGAGCCCATTCCCCTCGACTTCCTTATGAGTATGGGCACCCAAGAAATGAACATTGTCATAGGACGTGGCGGCCCTATTTCAACCATATACGCACGGTTTTATTGGCTAAATTGGTCAGGACATTTGTGTAACAGTGAGGGCTCTGAGAGGAAGAATTCTGAACAAATACGGGTATGGCACCTCATGCTACTGGTGATGGGGAGCTTTGGTAGGATTGTGCTGGGTATTGTAACTTCATGTAATTTAATTTAATTTGCCTTGGTTCAGCTCGGTTTAATCTATGTTTTGTTTTGATTTTGTTTTGACATCAGCCCATTGATTTTGTGCACAGGGAAGGGAATGAGTCCATTCAGCCACTCATGCTTCTTACACAGCAACCAGAGTAGGTCATTTCACACCATGTGTCAATTATACAGGATTGGAGGGAATGAAGACAATATATAGAGGTGAGAATACAAGCTTACCACATTCACGATGGAATATAAAGTAGTGAGAAAAATGCTGGAATCATGCTTAAAATCGATTTTTCAGGAATTAATGAAAGGACATTTACAGAGTGAAGCCACAATCCATCAGAATCAACATAATTTTACAAAGGATGAATCATATTTTCATTATTTATTTCAGTCTTTAAGAATGTGACAAGCAAGCTGCATAATGAGGATCCTGGAGATGTAAAATCAGGACTTGAAGATGACATTGAATAAGGTGTGCACAAAAGATTAATCTGCAGAATAAAGTTGCATATGGTTAGAAGTAATTTATTCACTTGGATGTAGGCTTGGTGAAACAAAGAATTGCATTGAGTTGGAATAACTGGTTCATTTTCTGTTTCCAAAAATACCATAGGGCTCAGTCCCCAGGCCCCAACTATTAGCAATAAATACTATCACCTATTTGAGGGGATGGACATGCTATAATCAGTTTTTCAGAAGACACTGACTCAGGTGAAAAATTGTAATGAATGTTTAAGGATCGGTTGCAGATGAAATGAAACAATGAAAAGTATGCGGCCGTTTTGGTCAGTGTAACAGAAAGTCAACTTACTATCCAAACAGAGGGAAACTACAGAGTGCTTAGGTACAGAGGGATCTGGTATCCTCATCCATATCGCAAAAGACACAGATGCAGGTGTAGCAGATAATGAGAAAGGCAACTGCAAATTTGGTATTTATTTTTGAAAGAATAGATTATAAAGCGAGGGAGGTACTGCTGCAATAATGCCAGGCATTTGTGAGATCGCAGTTGAGTACTGTGTTCAGTTTTCATATCCTGACTGCAGGAGGGATGCAATTACCATAGAGGCAGTTCAGAAGAGGTTTACTAGACTGATTCCAGAGATAAGGAGTTTGTCCACTGAAGAGAGATTGAGCAATTCAGGCCTATACTCTCTGGAGTTTAGAAAAATGAGAGGAGATGTCACTGAGGACTGGACAATGCTAAAGGTGATTGATAATGTCGACATGCATTGGGTATTTCCTCATGTGGGGCAACCTACAACAAGAGATCAGAGTTTTAGGATAAGAGGAGCGGAATTAGAACAGTGATGAGAGAACTTCTCTCAAAGCATTTTAAATCAGTGTAATTCACTGTTCCAGAGTGCAGTGGATGCTGGGATATTGAGTAACTGAGGGGATATAGAGAGTGGGCCGGAAAGTGGGACTGAGACCGAGACGACATCAGCCATGATTGTATTCAATGATGGAGCAGATTGACATCAGATATGATTGTATTCAATGGTGGAGCAGCCTGACATCAGATATGATTGTATTCAATGGTGGAGCAGGCTGACATCAGATATGATTGTATTCAGTTATGGAGTAGGCTGGAGGAGCTGGATTGCTGACTGAGGTTCCTCGTCTTTCTTCAGTCCTTTGAACGTGTTACACAGGAATAGGGGAGGGCTGGTTAATCGACAGAAAGCAGGCACACCGGATAAATCAGATTTAATCAGTTTAAAGAATGTAATCAGTAGGGTCACACAGTGACCAGTGCAGGGTCCTCAGCTATTTACCATCTATATCAATGATCTTGTGAAGTGGAACAAATGTACTGTAACTAAGTTTGCCAATGGAATTAAGATAAGCAGGAAAATAAATAATCAATGGAAGTTGTAGCGTCTGTAAATGGATAAGGACAAGTCAATCAATGGATAAAAGTTTGGCAGGTGGGATTTAACGTCATATATAACCTGTCATTTTCTTCAAGGAAGAACGGCAGGCAGTATGTTACTGAAATACAGAGGGATTACAAGACCTAGTGATGCCGTGTGTACTGAAGGGTTTACTCTGAGCCATGCAGACATGACATGTGTTGCTCCATCACCCTGATCGTCTGCTGCCTGATGTTCCCAGCGGGCCTGTTGCTCTCATCCACCATATATATCCTCCGTCACTGAATGATGACACTGATGTTGAGATCGGAGAGATGATGGACCTGTCACCCAGTCCTGCCTGGAAGGTTCTGGAACACAGATGCTGAATGAAACTCTGACCCAAAAACCACTGGTAGCACGGTCCTCCCCCTGATGAGAAGCCGCAGGTCGTGTTAAAGGAGGTGACACCGCTCTGTGACCAGCTCCTTGTTCAATCAGTGTCCCCTCAAACTCTGCTCCAGGGTTAAGCGGAGCTTGGGAAGCTATTCTTGGAAAACCCGGAGTGGGTCCAGCAGATCCCTTTCCCCAGACACACTCACTGCGTGGTTTCAGAGCTTCCCCTCTCTGCAGCCTCTGCTCTATTTATTGTTCATGTTACAGACCCAGATGCTGTTACTATCGTCCCCATCCTCCATCCAGAGTTGGGTCACCAAATGCTCAGGTCTCTCTGAATGTCTGCGGCAGCTGACAGCACAACCTCCAGCAAACCATTCCCAGCACCTCCACTAACGTTCCAATAACAGGAGTCAGTCTGGAGCCCCTCAGTTATAAATTCACTGCCTGGTAATTAACAATAATACTCGAGGGGCTTCCTCGTTTAACCGACCACATGATCAGCTGAGAGGGACAAATACAGATGTTCAGTGAGCAGGCACAGACCAAGTTTCGAAGACGTTTCTCAAAGGTGCTGGAACCCCCTGTCCACCATGGAGCACTAGATGGGGCACACCGGGAAGTGAACAACAGCCCAACACACACTCCACTGTTCATGGAGCACCACACGGGACACACCAGGACGTGAACAGCCCGAGACACACCTTTTCATTGTTTCTGAGCTTCACAGTGCCAGCTCTTGATACATTAAGGATCCAAATGGGACCCACAGCCGTGATGTATAGAAGAGCATGAGTCGTGCACTTTGCACATTGTTTCTGAACTTCATAATTACCTCCCCGGGGATTCAGGGATATTAGCACCAACGCTCTGGTTAAGGTGCAGAAACGGATACTCGGGTTATATTTGGATGATTACTTGATCAACAAGTTGAATAAACACGGCTCTTCTCAGAGAAATGGGGTTAGCCGGCAGAGTCAGACGCTGGCGGGTCCAATAACAAGAGTAAGAACATAAAATAAATATGCTGACAGATCAGCTCAAATGGTCAGTTATGCCCGATACCAATTCCACCTCACAGAATCATACATCATAATCCAGATGAGGTATCTATTCAGCGTGAAGCACTGTGCAGACAAGGCTAGTGTACAGCTCAATACAACCCAGCAATCTGTAGACTGTGCAGACCACATCAGCCCACGGGGAGCTGTGCAGTGAATAACTCTGTAAACCTGGAGCAGTTACCCTTCCAGCATGTAGAGCTGTGTCCACTATCCCAGTGCATTGCTAAGTAACACTGTGTTTGATTACTGCCCACTGTCGGGAAACTTGCAGCCCATGCTGGAAGTGACAGGATGTGCATCTCCCATCCATTTACAGCTCCATATCTTCATTGTGCCAGGCGCTTTAGAACATCGAGTCAAGAGGAAGGATGAAGCTGACATAAGGTTGAGGAGGCAAGGGTTAGACAGTGGTCTAGAAGGTTGCAAGGTAACCAGGATGGAACTGAAGAATGAACTCGGGAGAGATAAAAATGTGCATGATCAAGGCTTGGCGGGTAGAATTAAGGTAAAACCTAAGACGTTCTACACTTATTTCAGGAACAAGAGGATGGCCAGAGTGAGGGTAGGGCTGATCAGGGATAGTGGAGAGAACTTGCGCCAGGAGTCGGAGGAGGTAGGGGTGTTTCTTAGTGAATGTTTGCTTCAGTATTCACTAATGAGAGGGAACTTGACGTTTCTGAGGACAGCATGAAACAGGCAGATATGCTCGAACAGGAGGATGTGTTGAAAAATTTGAGAAACACACAGACAGATAAATTTATTTGGCCAAACAGGATATGCCCTAGGATACTATAGGAAGTGAGAAGAGATTGCTGTGCATTTTGCGATGATCTTTGCATCCTCACTGTCCACTGGAGTCGTGCCAGATGACAGGAGTCTGGCAAAAGTTCATGCCTGGTTCAAGAAAGGGAATGGGGATAATCCTGGGAAGTATTGGGTAACCAGTCTTACACTAATGACGGGCAAAGTATTGGAGAGGATTTGAGAGACAGGATTTATGAATACTTGGCAAATTATAAACGATGAGAGACAGTCAGCATGGCTTTGTGAGGAGCAGGTCATAGATCTTATTGAATTCCTTAAGGATGTGACAAAACACGTTGATGAATTAGAGCAGTGGATGTGGTATATATGGATTACAACAAGGCGTTTGATAAAGTTATCCACGATAATCTCATTCACAAAATAAGGAGACATGGCTTACAGGGAGATCTGGTTGTCTGGATGCAGAATTGGCTGGCCCACAGTAGACAGAGGTGGTAGTAGAGGAACAGATGCAGCCTGGAGCTTGGTGACGAGCTTGGTGATCTGTTATGGGACCTCTGTTCTTTGTGATTTTTTCATAAGAGAGTTGGATGACGAATTGGAAAGGTGGGTTCATAGATTCACCGATGTCATGAACTTTGGTGGAATTCGTGGTTAGTATGGACGGCTGTTGTAGGTTGCAACAGGGCATTGACAGAACTGAGCTGATGAGTAACAGTTCAAGATAAATCTGGAACAGCGGGATCTTGGGGTCCATGTCTATAGATACTCAAAGTTGCCATCCAGGTTGGTACTGTTGTTTAGAAGGCGTATGATGTGTTGGCTTTCACAGCCGGGGAGTTCAGTTTCAGAGCTGTGCGGTTATGCTGCAGCTCTATAATCCCACTGTTTAACCCACTGTGATGAAGTTAAAGGCTGTTCTGCATTGAGAGCTTGCAAATTCTTGTCATATGACTAGCTAATAATTTCAGAGTGTGCTGGACAATTAAAACTATGTAAAATCTGGCTGTGAAACAGATATGTTGGGCTTTGGTTGCTCTTTTGGCAACTATTCGAATTTAACCAATCAAGTTGAAATTATGTCCCCTATACTAAAGCCAATCGATTTTAAATTTATTGTTTTGCCAACATCAAACCAAGGAGATGAGCTGATGTTGAGGGAATAAAGAGGCACGCATTTTGAAAGTTAGACAGAGAGTAAACCACCATTGTGCGAGTCTGCCATGAACAACATTCTCAGTGCAAGATACTTTTTTTTGGGATGAAAAGCCCTTGCATTAAAAGGCAAAACATGACCCAGGGAGATATTCAGTGGAAAGAAGGAGGGCATTGGAGATTACAACCACTGTCTGGTTTAAGTAATTTTAATACAATTTTTCTTTAATTGGAAGAGTATATTGTTAAAGGTGGAAGAAGATAACAAACATTTCAGAGAAAGGGAAGCTTAGAGTTGGGAATAACTGTTGTTGTTCAATGTTCACTTTTAGTTTAAGGAATACATTGATATTATTTTCTATTAAGTATTGGAATTTGCGAGCTTTCTGTCACTCGACTTTAACAGATTATGAGCGAGGTGAGCTTTACTGAGTGTTTGGTTTAATTAGCAGAAGGGTTTATCGCCGTGTCATAACACCACACTTGTAATACCGTGTTCTAGTCACCTCATTAAAGGAAAGAGATGGAAGGTTTAGAGAACATGCAGAGATTTACCTATGGAACTTCAGAAAGATTGACACAAGCCACACAGAGTGAGTGAAATATTGAGAAAGTCACCACGTGAAAAATAAATGCTGGCAGCTTCCCAATGTTTATATAAACGTCAGTGTGTCAGTGGGTGTAGTGATGACTGGGTTATGTGTGTGCATGTGCATCTGTGTATCGGTATTTGTCTCTGTGTGTCTGTATTAGTATCTGTGCTACTGCATCAGTCTCCGTGTGTGTTTGTGCATCTACATTCATCTCTGTGTGTCTCTGTGTGCCTGTATTTGTGTCTGTGTGCATCTGCATGTCTGTATTCCTCTCTATGTGTATCAGACTGTATTCACATCTGTGTGTATCTGCGCATCTGTATTCCTCTCTGTGTGTCTGTGTGTCTCTATTCGTCTCTGTGTGTATCTGCGCATCTCTGGTGTATCAGCGTGTCTGTTTTTGTCTCTGTGTATAACGGTGTGTCTGTTCAACTCTGTGTGTATACGTGTATGTGTATTTGTCTCTGTGGGTATCTGTGTGACTTTATGCAACTCTGTGTGTAATTGCGTGTCTATATTTGTCTTTCTCTGTATCTGCTTGTCTGTATTCATCCCTGTGTGCATCTGCGTGTCTGCATTCATTTCTGTATCTGCGTGTCTGTATTCATCTCTATGTGCATCTGCTTGCCTGTATTCATCTGTGTGTATGTGTGTGTCATTAAATTCGTCTCTGTGTGTATCTGCGTGTCTCTATGTGTATCTGCGCGTCTGTGTTCGTCTCTGTATCTGTGCATCTGTGTTCATCTCTGTGTGTATCCGTCTGTCTGTATTCATTTCTGTGGGCATCTGTGTGACTCTATTCATCTCTGTGTGTATCGGCGTGTATCTGTGTGTATCTGCATGTTTGTGTTTGTCTCTGTGTGTATCTGCGTGTCTGTATTCATCTCTGTGTGTATCTGTGTGTTTCTATTCATTTCTCTGTGTATCTGCGTGTCTGTATTCATTCTGCGAGCATCTGTGTGTATCTATCCGTCTCTCTGCATATCTGCTTGTCTCTGTAACAGCGTGCCTGCATTCATCTCTGTATCTGCGTGTCTGTATTCGTCTCTATGTCTATCTGCATGCCTGTACACATATCTGTATCTGCATGTCTGTGTTCGTCTCTATGTCTATCTGCATGCCTGTATTCATATCTGTATCTGCATGTCTGCGTTCGTCTCTATGTCTATCTGCATGCCTGCATTCATCTCTGTGAGTATCTGTGTGTCTGCATTCGTCTCTGTGTGTATCTGTGCTTCTGTGTTTGCCTCTGTGTGTCTGTGTTCATCTCTGTGTGAATCCTTGTGTCGGTATACATCTCTGTGGGTATCTGTGTGAGTCTATTCATCTCTCTATCTGCGTGTCTGTATTCGTCTCTATGTGTATCTGTGTACCTGTATTTATCTCTGTTGTGTATCTGCCTGTCTGTATTTGTCTCTGTGTGCCTGTATTTGTTTCTGTGTCGCTGCACATCTGCATTTGTCTCTGTGTGCGCCTGTGCATCTGCATTCATCTCTGTGTGTATCTGCATGTCTGTATTCGCCTTTGTGTGTATCTGTGTTTTTGTATTCATCTCTGTGCGTACCAGCGTATCTGTGTTAGTCTCTGTGTATATCTGTGTGTCTGCGTTCATCTTTTTGTGTATCTGCTGTCTGTATTTGTCTTTTTGTGTATTTTCGTGTCTGTTTTCATCTCTGCGTTTTGTCTGCGTGCCTGTATTCGTCTCTGTGTGCATCTGTGTGTCCATGTGCACAGCGGATCTGTCAGCTTCTCTGGTGTTTAAAGTGATGCAATGTCCCCCTCTGCTGTCCTTCACACTCCTTTGCGTTGACAGCACCGCATGGTGACAACCATAAGGGATTCAGTCTGGGAGGGAGTGGGAGGAAGGCATCTCATAGCGACATCCAAACTGACAGAACCATCTGCACACGCACACATACACAGTTTGGTATATGGAGGATTGTGTTCGTACTGAGGATCCTTAGAGTGGAGAATGTTCAGGTAAAGTAATATCTATGCTCGCTCTGCAATGTGGAAGTTACTTTTCTTTAAAGATTATTTTTGACACAGGGTGCACAAATTAAAGAGTATTTTCATCCACAAATGCATCCAAGCAATGTCGATGGAACGATTTGTAAGTTGATGCAATGAAGTTATTGCACGTTCATTTCCTTGAAATCTTTTATAATACACTCCTACAAATGATAAATGAGAAAAGATTGAAAAGTCCTGAAACTGACACAGTGATGGTGGTAATATCTCAGGAACGCTATCGCGAGGTATCAGATGAAACTGCTCTGTGCTTCTAAAGACATTATTTGAAAAACGAAACAGCCATGCAATTTGAGAGATTGATAGTGTTTGATGTCCTCTGAGAAAGAGAGAAAAAATCTAACACTTGTGCAGTGGCATGGTGAGGCCAGCAGAGGGTGACATCGTATGACTCTACACTTAACATTAACAGACAGTAGAGATAGGGGAAGGGGCGAGGGTGTTGATCTCAGTTTCAGTGGATTTACCACAAAAACCACAAAGGCTGCATTTCCCAGAGATGACGACAGAGATCCACACAAACATACATAGACACATTAAAGTCAACACATATAGATACAGATATGAACACTTACACGCTAACGCAGGCATACTCCCGCACACAGAAAAAAATGTTTCTTTCAGATAGAGATGAATACGTTTTTCATTAATAAGGGGATCAATTGATCAGTTCGTGAATGCAAAAGAACACGGCTGAGAAATATTTCACCCTTGATTAAACGGCACAGCAGATCCAATTGGATAAATGGCTTAATTCCACTCCAATTTCCTATTTTCTGAAGTGATTCATTGTTGAAGGTCGAATTCAAATGCAGATTACATGGTCAAACGTAGCATTCTTGGCCGTGTGGAGGAGCAGACGGACCTTAGCACCCATGTCCATAGGTATCACCAAGTTGCCACTCAAGTTGAGAGCAGTATGGTGAGTTGGTTTTCATTAGCAGGGAGATTGAGTTGAAGAGCCAGGAGATTATGCTGTAATTCTATAAAGCACTGGTTAGATCACACATGAATTATTGTGCTGAGTTCGGTCACCCCATTATGGGAAGAAATTGGAAGCTTTGGAGAGGGTGCAGACAGGATTTACCAAGATGCTGCCTGCGCTGGAGGGCATGTCTTTTGCAGAATTTCTGAGTGAGCTAGGCTTTTCTCATTGGAGTGAAGAAGCATGAGAGCTTACTTAATAGAGGTGTGCAAGATGCTGAGGCATAGACAGAGTGGACAACTAGAGACCTTTCTTCCCAGGGTCCAAATGGCTATCACGCAGGGAGCATAATTTTAAAGTGATTGGAAGGAGGTCTCGAGGAGATATCAGATGAATGTTGTTTACACAGGTAGTTATTGGTGCGTGGAATGCACTGCCAGTGATGGTAGTAGAATCAGATACATTAGGGATATTCAAGCAACTCTTGGATAAACAAATAAATGATAACAAAAGGAAGGGTATGAAGTTTACTTTAATCTTAGACTAGGATAAAAAGGTTGGCACAACATTGAAAGCTGAAGGACTGCACTGTGCTGTACCGTACAATGTCCTAATTTCCTACACTCTTGTGAGCTTATGGTATCTGGAATTAATCTAACTTCGATTGAGGCTAAATGTGTTAATTATTTGATTGTCAAGTGTTATAGGAATTGTGGACAGGTTTGAGAGTTTGAATGGTCTATACCTGTTCCTAATTGTCGAGTCCTTGTTTCAAAAGAGTGGTGATTGGCTTGAGGGGGAGACATTTAAAGAATAAGGGCATTCCCATTTCAGACTGAGACAGGGATCCTCCTTTCTCTTTAGGGCTGAGTGATCTGTAGTGTTCCCATGCCCAAGGAGCAGTGAAGACTGGGTTACTGAAAACATTCCAAGGTTGAGTTCCATAGATCTGTGATAAACAAAATAACCCATGTTTATTGGGAACAGACAGGAAAGGGATGTTTTGTTACAATCACATGCAACCCTGCTGCACTTAACCCATGTCTTGTTCTCTCATCAAACCCTCGTTGCTTTTACAGAGGGAGAGGAAGTTCCCATTCAGCCCGTCAGCAATGAGGCACGCGGAGACCTTTCTGCCCTTCTATGGATTTACAAAGGAAGATGGTAAAGTCATTCAGCCATTTGAGCACATTATACAGCACAGGAGTAGGCTATCCAACCTTTCTCGGTTACTACACTGGAGAAGGGAACCCTGGGTAACTCTCAGGATATAGACAATAGGGATTGAAGTTTATTTTCAGTTTGGTAAATTTTACCTTGGTGGAGTGTCTTAGAGATCAGTGCAAGATCACCAACTATATCGAACCTGTCAATGATTTGGATGTGGGGACTGATTGAATCGGAGCTCAATTAGCTAAAGACCAAGATAGTCAATCAATCAGGTGTCAAATGGAGGTAGAGAGTTTGTAATGAGATAGAGACAGGGGGCGTTAATGTGTAAACCTACAACAGAAACAGTCTAACCTGGGCTAATGAAATTTATGCTGTGACAAAAGGTTAAAACAACAGTAAACTACTTAAAAAGGAGAGAGATCACTAAACTCAGTGGTGCAACGGGATGTGTGCATCCTAGTACATAGATCACACAAGGTTAGTATGCCGATGCAGTCAGTGATTAGGAAAGTATATGGAATGATTCTACTCAATGCAAAGGCTATCGGAACACTTTACTGCATCTGTACATGAGTTTTCTGTGGCCACATTTGATGTATTGTGTGTAGTGATGATTCCATAAGCTGACAAATAAATATACTCAATTGATTTAGAAGCTCTGTTCGATGTTTCACTGTACTTGTTCCTGGAAAGAAGACCTTATTCCGTCATACAGCAAAGAAACAGATCTTTCCGTTCACCTTGTCCATGACAACCAGATGTCCTCTATTAATCTTGTCCCATTTGCCAGCATTTGGCCCATATTCCTCTAAACCTGTCCTATTCAAGTACCCATCCAAATGGTTTTTAAATGCTGTAATTTTCCCAGCTTCCAACACTTCATTTGACAGTTAAATCCATTCACTCCGAGAAAAGGTTACCACTTTTATCTCGTTTAAAGCTTTTCCCCTCACCTTCAATCTGTGTGCTCTAGTTTTGACCTCCACAAACCTCAGAAAATGTCCTTGGTTATTCACCATTTCCATGCCCCTCATGATTTTATAAACCTCTACCAGAGCACTTAAGGTTAAAGAATGAGAGATTTTCATATTGAACCATATAAGATCTTGGGGAGAATGTTTCAGGTGCATGGCTGATGGATATTTCCTCTAGTATGGAAAATTGGAAGTAAGGATTCAAATTTAAGAGAAAAATGCATTCATTTTAACACAGATAGTGCAAAAACATGAAATTATTGGATACAATTATGAGGACATATACAAATACATCTTCAAATGACAGCTTATAAATTGTTCCTACATGGAGCAGGGAACAGGGACGGATTCGTACAGTCACGAGCATGTTCAAGGAGGCTTCACATGGTCCAGTTAAGTGGTCAGATAACATTATTGTATATTTCAGCTAAATGTTGGAGAAGATGCAACCTGATAGAAAGGTCACGGTTTATTGCTTCCTCTCTTACCTTGTTCCTTCTCACAGCAACATATAAGAGGTGAAAACTCATTAGTAACCTTTAGCACTCATGAAGTTTTCCAGTTAAGGATTCTTTGGAATCTCCACACTGCCTGAAGCAAAGGGAATTCAGCCAAATCTAATCGTTCCAGGAAAGAATTCAATTGCCAGCAGCTTGTGTGAGCAGAATGACCTCGAGGCAGAATACAATTTAACATTTCCTTTTGTCTTGAACTTAAATTTTGCTATGAAAAGTTCTTTCAACCTGATATTCTGCAGAGGTTTTTTCTGATGGTCTTGATGCATGTGTATGTGTGTGTCTATGTGCACTTGTGTGTGTGACACTGTGAGTGTCTTTTTGTATGTGTCTGCGTATGTGTATATTTCTGTGTATACAAACTGTGTCTCAGTATAGATTGAAAGATAAATATTAATGCACATATATGTCCACACTGCTTGCCATGTATCTTTCCATCATAGCTGGAGTAAGTTTGCTTTGGTAAATTACTTTTCCAAATTAAAGATATCTACCTGACTTGTGTCTAGCAAAGAACCTGACCTCGTCTGAGAACTATATCATTGGCCATATCAGCAACGTAGTTACATTTAAAATGTGTCAAAACCAATGGAGGAGCTGGAGTAGAAAATGAAACAGAGGCCTCGCCAAACCCAGTCTGAACAGGGATGAGGAGAAATTCACAAAGGGCTGTTTGAGTCGGAATGCTCTTCCCCAGATGTTTGTGGTGCCTATGTGTTCGCATTTATTCAAAACCATGCTACTTAGTCATTGCATGGTAAATGGCAATGAACTACAGACAGGAAAGTGAGGCTGAGACCACAACCTGATCAGCCCCAATCTTAGTGCCTGATGCAGAAGGCTTTAAGTGTCAAATTACCAACCCTTCTCCTTAGTCCCATGTTCCTATTTCCACTGAAACTCTCAAACCTGATGGACAGGGACAGTCGGAGGCCATTTACCCCTGTAACCTGGTGAACAGAAACAGCAGAGACCATTCAGCAGATGAAGACTGTCACACACAGTTTGACACTACGTTGGAAAATATCCTTAGGAAAAGAAACGTTCGGTGACGGTGTGAAACATCGCATTCCTCTGTCTTTCCAGAACTGTCTTCATTTCTTGGTCATGTTGCCGATTCAGATTCACTGTAAATACAGCGCCCATATCTCACCAAGAGATGGCCCACCAAATCCTCTGGTCTCCCTGACTGCAACATCCAATAACAGAATTTTCAGGAAAATAACGTCCCAATAACAGAATGAGAGAATATCAGATACGCGAATACGTCATTCAGCCCTTCTGGCCTGTCTTTCCCTTCATCATGAACATAGCTGATCTTCAAAAGCCACAACTCCTCTCTAATGCTCAATCCCTGCAGTCCTCAACATTCTGATGCCTCATATTCCATTGTGCTGCCTTCCAAATATCTTAGTGATCTACCTCCCCAACCTGTCTGGAATACAGAAGTCCCGATAGTCACTACCCTCTGTGAGAAGGAAACACTCCTCACAATCACACCGTGACCTATTCACACGAATAAAAGATATGAACACGTGGTAAGAGCGACTGGCCCTGATATCAAGGCAGGACTAAATTGTGGATGGTATCAAGGAACCCTGAACAGAATTGAATGTAATGGGAATGAATTGTAAATTCCCCAACTGGTTAGAGGCATTCAGAGCACAAGGGAAGATGTTTGTGTTTGGTGTGGATCTATTATTTCAGTAACAGGACATCTCTACCTGCATCCTCAAGGTAGTTTTCTTTAGCTGTTTCAATGTCTTTCCCACATCTTATGGTTAGAAGTGGAGACATTCTCTGAAGATCACACAATATTAAGAATAATTTGTTTACCTCTCCACTGCTGTAGCAGTCCCTGTCCATGTGCAGCAAGACCTTGGTAGCATCCAAACTGTGTTGTGAAAGTGATGGTAACACTCCTGTAACAGTCTTACTAGTAATGTCTCTTTCTAGTGTTCCACAGTTAAATAACAAGAGCTCATTCAGCCTCTCAAGCTGG
Organism: Chiloscyllium punctatum; assembly: GCF_047496795.1. Lineage (NCBI taxonomy): Eukaryota > Metazoa > Chordata > Chondrichthyes > Orectolobiformes > Hemiscylliidae > Chiloscyllium > Chiloscyllium punctatum. The sequence goes on from NC_092767.1 coordinate 23,866,480, forward strand.
TTTCAACAGAATATATTCAACCCATTGAAACTATTAAATGCGAACAGGGATAGCCCATTCAGTCCCTCCTGCCTATTAAACGAGGAGAGAAGGAGTGTCATCAGCACATCCGCGGTGTTAAACAGGAAACAGGAATTGCCAATCAGGTCTTTGAGGTAAAAACAATGACTGCAGTTGCTGGAAACTAGATTCTGGATTAGTGGTGCTGAATGAGCACAGCAGTTCAGGCAGCATCCAAAGAGCTTCGAAATCGACGTTTTGGGAAAAAGCCCTTCATCAGGAATAAAGGCAGTGAGCCTGAAGCGTGGAGAGATAAGGTAGAGGAGGGTGGGGTGGGGAGAAAGTAGCATAGAGTACAATAGGTGAGTGGGGGAGGGGATAAAGGTGATAGGTCAGGGAGGAGAGGGTGGAGTGGATAGGTGGAAAAGGAGATCAGCAGGTAGGACAAGCCCTGGGGACACTGCTGAGCTGGAAGTTTGGAATTAGGGTGGGGTGGGGTGGGGTGGAGGTAGGGGAAATGAAGAAACTGTTGAAGTCCACATTGAAGCCCTGGGGTTGAAGTGTTCCAAGGCGGAAGATGAGGCGTTCTTCCTCTAGGCGTCTGGTGGTGAGGGAGCGGCAGTATCCTCGTGCTAGCCATTACCATCCAAGAAAAAAGAGTCTCGCTATTCAGCCTCTTTAATATCTGATTATATTATATGTCTGAATTAAGTCACCTCTCAAAGTCTCTCAAATGAAAATAGCCTCAAGTCCATCAGACTTTCCTCGTAAAACCTTACCTCCATACCAGGTAAGAACCTAGTAAAGCTCCTCTGTACCCTTTCCAAAGATTCCACATCCTTCCATGAATGAGGTGACCAGAACTGTATTCAATAGTCCAAGTGCAGCTGCACCAGGGTTTTGTACAGCTGCAACATGACACAATGTTTCCGAAACTCAATCCCTCTACTAATAAAAGCAAACGCAACATATGCCTTCTGAACAACCCTACCAAACTGGGTAGCAACTTTCAGGGATCTATGTACATAGGCACTGAGGAATCTCTACTCATCTACAGTACCAAGAGTCTTACCAAGAGACCAATACTCTGCATTCCTGTTGCTCCATCCAAAATGAATCACCTGACATTGTTCCGCATTGTATTCCATTTGCAACCTCACAACCCAGCCTCCAAATTATCTCTGTCCTACTGTAACCCACAACCTCGTTTGGCACTATCCACAACTCTCGCGACCTTAGATACATCTGCAAATATACGAACCCATCCTTCTACGCCATCATCCAGATTGTTCATAAATATGACAAACAACAGTGGGCCCAAAACAGATCCTTGCAGTACACCACTAGTAACTGAACTCTAGGATGATCATTTCCCATCAGATACCACACTCTGTCTTATTACAGCTAGACAATTCCTGATCCAAACCGCGAAATTACCTTCAAGTCCATGCCGCCTTTTTTTTTTGCAATAAGCCTATCATGGGGAAACTTACCAAACGTTTTCCTGAATGTCATATACACTACGTCAACCATTTTACCCGCATCCACCTATTTGGTCACCTGCCCAAAAAAATCAGTAAGGCTTGAGAGGTACTACCAACCCTTCACCAAACTGTGTTGACTATACCTAATCAAATTATTCCTTTCTAGCTGAGTATAAACACTATCTTTTTTAACAATTTCAACACTTTACCCACAACCAAAGTAATGCTCACTTGTCTATAATTAGACTCTACTCCCCTTCTTGAATAAGGGAACAACATTTGCTATCCTCTAGCCTCCTGCGCCATTCCTGTAGACAATGACAACATAAATATCAAAGCCAAAGGCTCTGCAATCTCCTCACTGGCTTCCTAGAGAATCCTAGGATAATTCCCATCCGGGGAGTTATCTATTTTTACACTTTCCAGAATTGCTAAAAACTCTTCTTTTTGAACATTTATCCTATCTAATCTACTGACCTGTATCTCAGGATTAACGTCGACAGCAACTATTTTCTAGTGTGAATACTGATGAAAAACTTCACGTAGCACTTTCCCTATCTCCTCTGACTCCAAGCACAAATTTCCACTACTACACTTGATAGGCTCTAATCTTACTCTAGTCATTTTTTTTTAAAATTCCTGATATAGTTATCGAAAGCCTTCGGGTTTTCCTTGACCCAATCTACAAACGACATCTCATGTCCCCTCCTGGCTCTTCGATGCACAGGATATTCAGAATTAAAAACCACGACATGGATAACACAATGTGCAGGGCCATGGGAAGAACATCAGTAGAAATATAGCTCATTATGGGTTTATACAGAGATTTTTGCCCCAGTAACCACCCGCCTTTGTTATAATAATGATATATAATTCTAAAGTGTTAAAATAAAACATTTGGCCCATCGAGCTGACACTTATCCTCTGAAGAGCATTGCATGCAGATCCCCCTCCGACACAATTCCTCTATCTCCCATAGTTAAAGCAAATAGTTGCACATGAACAATTTTTCATGGTCAATTAGGAGGAATCAGAAACACCTGGACTAAACACTTGCAGACGCGGGAAGAATATGAAAGCACATTACAGGCGGTGGCCCAAGGGTGGAATTGAGCGCAGGTCCCCAGGTGCTTCGAGACAGCAGTGCTAGCCACTGTGCCACCCACCCAAATATGTCACTGTGCTAGCGTATACGTGGGAAATTGGAAATCTCAAATACAAATGGAAAATGTTAGTGAAACACAGCTGATGAGTCAGTATCTTGAGAGTAAAAGAGAGTTAACATATTGAGACGAACATGATTCTGCTCTGAAAAAGTCATATCGGTCTCAGAACGTTAATTCTGTTTCTGCTCAGATGCTGCTGGACTTGTTGAAGTTTTCCAGCACTTCCAGCTTCCTTTTGCTTTTGCAGTGTGGATACTTTTCTGATATGAAAGGGAACAGTGAATCTGCCATTTCAGTTAACTCTTGTATTTGGTTATAGTAATTTAATGAAAAAATAAAAACTTTTTATTTAACAGAGTCCTAAATATTCATAACATTTTCCGTGTCATGCATCACCATGAAAATATTCAATTCAGTGGCCAGGAATCACATGATCAATCCTCAAAAGGAAACCAGTTGAATTAAGGACCCCAATCATTGCCTCAATATCACTAGGGTCATAGTCATTCAGCAAGGTCTTATTTCTGAAACTTTAGATGAAACTGTGGAAACATAAGATACACTGATACAGGGCATAGTCATCCATGGATTTCGGAAGGAACTAGCATGGGCAGATTTTACGTGTCAAACACAATCACTCTGGAAAAGGTGACATAGAGCAGCCTACTTGAATCTCTTCTGTCCAAGTGATGCACATACGCACAGAGCTGCACATTCCAAGATGTTTTAACAACTGATAGTTTAGGAACAGTAAATTAGTTCCTAGTCAGGATGGCATGTAACTTAGAGATTGTTTTCCCATTGTTCCCATTCCCAATGCAGGATGTTCTCTAATTCCCATTAATCACAGTTTTGCTCAGGGTCCTTGATTCCACGCTCAGTCAAGTCTTGCTTCGATTGAAAGGGAAGTCTCTCTGATCTCACCTCAAATTACATTGGAAGATCGTTGAAAGAACAAGGAGCAAAAGGCAAGAATACTGTTTGTTTGAACAATATCCTCACAATATAGAAAAGGTAATTGATGCATGGAGTTCCAATTCAGTCCCAAGATGCTTGTCCTGTTTGATGAGACTGTTTGGTTAAGTGTTGTGGTAAAGGGACCGGAAGAAACTCCACTCGAGCAACAGTTAACAAAGCCATCCTGTTCACGGCGCATCAGACTGTGGCAAACGTTCTGTTTTCTGATGCTGTCGCACAGTGATCATTTCAAACGCGCCATTCACTGATGACATGTAGTAGCACAGAAATCAGCAATTTCCAGCATTTAGTGTGAGAGCAAGAAGCAAAAGGGAGAGTCAGCTAAGGTGGGAGTGATAGGGAAATGGTGTGATATACAGTGCGAGAAGTGTGAAGGGATATGGTCAGTGGAAGGGTATGTCACAGCAGAAGGGGCAATGTAAGGGAAGTAGGTGGGTAAGGAAAGAATAGGAAGGAGAAGAGGTGGTGTATCAGAAGGTCCATCTCTGGCAGGGAAAACCATGCATTTGGAAAACTGAGATTGATGGCCAATCAAACATCACTGTTAAGGAAAATTGGGATCTGGTTTCCTTTGAATATGAGGAAAATGTTTCTCATACTTCTAATATTAACAGGATTATTGTTCATATTGTATATCCACGCTATATTTCTGTACCTCCATCAAGTGCAGACATTTTTCTTTCTCTCCAATTCATTATCTCAACATCATGTCACGTTATGTCACTAAACAATATCCAGAAAGTTAGGTTTTTTTTCTTTTTTCTATGAATTTGCTTCCAATTCAATGTAGAAATGAGAATGTGTTTTGATCTTCTACTGCATGCTTATAATGCAGAATGGAATTGAATCTTTATCCTCATCACCTTAGTTCTTTCAAACAAACTTCATGAATGAGCCTGCGTCCATCCTGAAGATTAAAAAAAGTTCCCTGTACTCTGACGGGATTGCAGCGAATGTTATTTAAAATGAGCTGCAGGCCCATATAAAATGGAAATATTGCAGTGCACAGTGCCAAAAGCGACTACAAGGTTAATGATGTACAAGCCTTATGAATGATACATGCAGAGGGCCGGAGTATAAAAGCAGAACTCGGTTCCATATCCAAAATACTCTTTGTGGCTCAATTTCCTGCATCATGCTACAAATTCACCAAAAGAAGGACAACTATAGACTGGAATTATCAATACTTCCTCTGCAACAACAACTTTAGAACAGGTAGAAAATCGAGCTGTGTTTCCGATATTCATACACGTTGATGATAAGAATATGGGAGATGGGGGTGGGGGTTAGAGCATGATAAACAATGTTGTGGATGACACAATGATTATTCCGGTGGTTCAGAGTGAGGACGAAAGTGTTAGGTTACAGGAGGGTACAATTGGATTGTTCCAATGGCCAGATCAATGGCCGAAACACTTAACACTGCTGTAGATGAGATGCTGCACATTGAAAGAATAACAACAGAAGAGAGTACTCAAACCATGAAGCATGGCTAGATTTGCTTTTGCTTTACTTTGGAGCAGAGAAGGTTATGGGGAGAACCTGACAAAGGTGTATAACAGCATGAGAGGTATAGACACGGTGAACAGACAGCAGCTGTTCCTCTTAGTCAAACGGTTAAATACAAGGGGATACACGTTTAAAGTGAAAGACAAGAGATTGAGTGAGGATTTGTGAAATCTGCTTTGAATCCAGCGGGTGATATGCTTCTGGAATGCATTGCCTGTGAGGGTGGTTGAGGAAGGAAACCGTACAAACTTGGCAAACCAAATGTATCAGCACTTGATGGTGCCAGATTTGATAGGCATCTTCTTTGTTTTACGATTCCATGATATATTGTGAAGCACCACCTAATGGTAATTGTTGGTTTGTTCCATTGAACTGTGCTCAGTAAGTGTGGAGATTACAAATCAGCATCATCCCATGGAGCATCAGCACTTACTAAACCGAGGACAGCCCGTCCATCCCTGAAAATATCCAAGTTAATTCACATGCTCAGTGTACGTTTTGTTCAATAAGCCCACCGACATTATTCCAGCTGTTTGACAACATTAGTTTAAGGACACCAATAACATACAAACAAACTTTCCTTCATCGTTATATAGACTTCTAGTTGCAAAGTTGTTATTTCTCTGCAGAATACTAAATTCCTTGCCATATATTTGCTTTGACAAAGAGTCAGTTTTCCTGCGTTTTTCTACGAGCTGTTCATCACAGTACAGCGGTTTGTTTATAACTACATCCACCACCAGTAATACTTACTCCCAGCTAAACTGGCACATGAGATGCACAGCTGGTACTCCCTCCCAAAAGCCACTTGGAATGACCAACACCAACTGGGCTGGAACTTCTCAACGGCAATTAATATTGGACGAGCTCCATTAAAATCCAAAATGAATTTTTGAAAAATCCAATTTCCTCTTTATAACTGAACAATGTAACCATGTTTATTGATCAGATGAGCTTGTTGCGGACTTTGAAATAGTGTGATGCATTTGCAGACACCATTTCGTGAATACATCGAAATAAAAGGCCAACTGACAGCCCAGGTCACGAATAACGCAAGTTAATGCAGCATTTAATCAGCAGCTGAATGAGCACAAAATGCCAGAGCAGAGTCGGCCATGCACCTTGAGGTAACTTTCATTAATGTAGTTTGATGTTTTCTGATTGATGTAGACATGTTGCGCTGAATGGCCTGTTTGTGTGCCACATAAGACTCTATCACTTTAATTCTTGAAAACAAGAAATATCTCATCATTTCCATAGCTTGTGAGCATCAATTGGTGAAGAATATAATCTCCAAGGTCACATTGCATCCTGACTTGAAACGAAACCATTTTCCCTTCACTGTCACTTGTTCAGAATCCTTTAATTCTCTCTGAAACATAAATATTAGTGGTTCTGCACCAAGTGAACCACTGGAGTTCACTTACACATTATGAGTGGAAATTAAACATAGGCAACAGATTTTCTAACGAAACTCACCTGACAACTGAAAGCAACTGAAAGCAACTGAAAGGAAGCTGCACTATTGAGACATCTATTCAACATTATCTAATTTCTAAAGCAGTTTCAAAGGGGTTTTTCCCTTGTTTAAAAAACAAATTTGGAAAGTTGTGTCCATCAATCTGAAAGGAAAAGTCTTCATGTTCATGAGAGTGGTCTCCTAATTTTTCGGTCGCTGAAGACAACAAAAAAGTAGAAACTGGCATCAGGCATAAGTCTTCCTTCCTTTTCCATACAACGTTAGTTGGTCATACTTAGTCAAGAATCTGCCTGCCTCTGCCTTAGGAATATTCAATTTCCTAGCCTTCATCGCTCTCTGGGAGGATAGTTTCACAAACACGCAACACTTTCAGAGGGCTGAAACAACCCACATCTTATGAAATGAGATATTCTTCAGATTTACTTTCCATCCACTTATTGTAATCTCTCATATAAACTGAAGTATTATTTCAGAACTCAACTTAAAAAGACTATTCGGAATATTCTGAGGTTAAACAAGATCACATATTGTCCAGCTAGACTCCAGGAGATCCAGGGCCAGTCTGGTCACTATTTCCTCCTGAAGTACAATTCTTCACAGGAGTCAGTTGAGTGAATCTTCTCTGGACTGCTTTGCATGTCATTGTGGCCATAGCTCTTTCGATGTGGTCTCACTACTTCTGAATGAATTCTGTTTCAAAAGAGTTTCAACATTTGTCTGGCCTCTCTACATCCTTGATGTACACGACATTTTTTGTGTGATCCAGGTGCCTGATTCCTCTGTGCCTCAATCCAATCTCTCCATTTTAATAATTCGTGCGTTTCCATTTAACTTCCAACATAATTCAACACAGACACATTTCCAATCTATGCTCTATACACCAATATTTGTTGTTCATTTGACCAATTTATACCTCTTCATTAACTTCTGTATTCTTCATATAAATTTAAAAAGTAAAAATATTACATTGTCAAGTCCATTGGAATGTGGCGACAGCCTATGTCTTTGACCAAATATCCGTCTGTAGTATGGAAGAATACAAACATTTGAAATTGTCTGTGTCCTCTCAAGCAGATTCACATGTTTATATTCTTCCATAATGCAAATAGAATATTTCGTCAAAGGCATAGGTTGTCGCCATAGTTCAGTGGAATCCACAATGTCATATTTTTAGTCCATGTCCAGCTATAAATTAGCGACAATGCTAACGTGTTTTGCAGTCCCATCACTCAGTTCCCATCACTGAGATATGGACAAATGGTGTAGAATCTGTGTGGGTGGAATTAAGAAACAACAAGGGTTAAAAAGGCAGAAAACAGCGAGTGAGGATAAAATGATCATGTCAGTATGGTAGCTAGTGACATGTGATATTCCACAAGGCTCAGTGTTGGGACGACGATTTCTTACTTTGTAAATTAATGATCTCGATGAATGTTCTAAGGGCATTCTGGTTAACTTTTCAGATGATATAAAGATAGATGGAGAGACAGGTAGCATTGCAGAAGTGGAGAGGCTGCAGAAGGGATTAGACACCTTAGGGGAGTGCGCAAAGAAGTGACAGTACGATGGGGGTAAGTGTGAGGTCATGCACTTTTGTAAGAGGTATACAGGCATGGACTATTTTCTAAAATCGGGAAAATTCTTCAGTCTGCAGTGCAAAGAGACTTGAAGTTCTTGACCAAGATTGTCTCAAGGTAAACTTGCAGGCGAACCAATTGTCAGGAAACTTTTATATCATGACTTTTATATCTTTTATATCAGTGTGTCTTAAAATCTTATATTCACCAAAAGAACTGTGAGTCGACTCATAAACAACAGCATCTGCTTATTGAACACAATTAATATTAGAACAATAAATTGGACTATAATGTAATGAAACACACTACAAACTACCTTTTGCTTTAACTTAACTTTGTATGATCTTATACCACCCCAACAGAACGTTGCCTGGCTCCACGTGCTGATTTCTTCTTGTTACGATGCACTTGGAGATATCTTCTGCTTTGCTGGTTATTCTCGGTTTACTGCGCTAAGTGTGGTTTTGTGGTGATTCTCATTTTTCAGATTCTTCACCTCATTTTGGGAGTATATGGAAGATCTGTCAACAGAATGACTATGTTGGATAACTCTGATCAATCAGACCCAACCAGGCGGCGACACATTGATGGCCCAAGGGAGGCAACCCGTTGTCCCATTCAAATTCAACTCCAGGTTTGTACTGCAAGGTCTGTAGCTGTCAGGTTTGTTTACAAACCGTCTGTGGGTACCTGCAGCCTGTCTGGATTCTGCAGCATGTGGATTAGCACAGAGAGTTTACTCAAGCCCGGGATCCATTTCCCAGCATGCTTTAATCATTGTTCATTTTTGTAACTCCATGATAATTTGCTATTGTCCATCACAATTTCATTATTTCAGGTGGCAAGGCTGGTCACAAAGGCAAATACAATGATGAAATTTATTTTGAGAGGGCTGGAATATAAAAGCATATATGTAATTCTGAGACTCTATAAGGCTCTAATCAGACCACATTTGGATTGTTGTGTGATGTTTTGGGCCCCATATCTCAGGAAGGATAGACTGCCCCGGGCCTGTTCAGAGGCTGTTCACAGGAATGGCCTCATGAATGAAAAGCCTAACATATGAGATCTCTGGAATTAAACTCGCTGAAGTTGAGAAGGATGAGGGGATCTAATTGAATCGTGCAAAGTAATAAATGGCTGGCCAGAGTAGATGCCAGAAAGATGCTTCTATTCTTCGGAGAGAAAGGACCCAAAGGAATAGTATCATAGTTATGGGAAAACCTTTTATATCAGAGATAATGAGAAACGTCTTCAGCCAGAGAGTGATGAATCTATGGTAAGGATGGAAAAGTCCTTCCTTAAAGGACATTAGTGAACCAGATGAATTTTCCCTTACAATCGATTCATGATCACCATCAGTCTCTTAATTCCACATTTGAATTCAGGCTGCACCATCTACCATGGCAGAATTCAAATCCAGGTCATCAGAACATTAGCTGGGTCTCTCGCTTAAAGGTTCAGCGATGACACCACTGTGTCACTGCCTTGCCCAGTCCTCCAGAGTGTGACTAACTTGTGTAATGTGATTTGCCTGAGACTTTTCCCTCAAGCTATTATTGATTTCCGTGTCAAATCATGGATGATTTTTCTCCAGTGCGCAATTCCTCTTCCTCTCACCAATATACTTTAATCGAGAGGTCATTTAGTATCTCGTTGTGTCTTTACCTTTTTTTTATCTGTCCTGCCCTTGATAGTGTTGGGTTTTTTTCCTGGCCAGTCCACCCAAGCCAACTCCTTCCTTAGCCCAATATAAATATCATTGCTCAACACTAAAACCGTCATATGTGACTCTGTCCTTATACATTCAATCTGAGTTTCAAACTGCAGAATGTTGTTGTCACTGATTCCAAGGTGTAGAAAAATCGACATTTATTGCAAAAGCCCTTAGTCAGCAATAAGAAAGGGATCCATGAGGGTGGAGTGATAAATGGGAGGGGTTGGGGCTGGGGAAAGTTAACTGAGAGTGTGATTGTTGGATGGAGGTGTGGGCAATGGTGATACATTTGAGGGGAGGGTGGAGCAGATAGATGGGAAGGAAGATGGACAGGTGGGCATGGTGGCTCACAGTGCCAGGGACTAGTTTCGATTCCAGCCTCAGGTGAATATCTGTTTGGAGTATGCACATTCTCCCACGTATCTGCATGGGTTTCCACCGGGTGTTCCGGTTTTCTCCCACAGTCCAAAGATGTCCAGGCCAGGTGAATTGGGCATGTTAAATTGCCCATAGTTATAGGTGCATTAGTCAGAGAGAAATGGCTTACTCTTCGGAGGTTTGGTACGGACTTGTTTGGCCAAAGGGCCTGCTTCCACTCTGTAGAGAATCTAAAAAGAACCCTTTCCCACTTTGAATAAAAAGATGGGATGAATCATGAGGGCGGTGCTAAGCTGGAAGTTTGGAACTGTGATAAGGTTGGAGGAGGGGAAGGGTGGAAACTGGTGAAATCCACATTGATGCCATGGGGTTGAAGTGTCCCGAAGTCGAAGATGAGGTGGTAAGGGAGTAGCGATGTATGAGGCCCTGTACCTGCATGTCCTCAGCAGAGTGGGAGGGGGAGTTGAAACATTCGGCCACGAGGCAGTGGGGTTGGTTGTTGCGGGTGTCCCAGAGATGTTCTCTGAAGTACTCTGCGAGTAGAAGTCCTGTCTCCCCAACGTATAGACTACCACATTGGGAGCAACGGATACAGTAGCTGACATGTGCAGAACTGCAGGTGAAACCTTGATTGATGTGGAAGGATCTTTAGGCCGGGGGGGGGGGGGGGTAGAGGAGTGGGCACAGGTCTTGCATTCCTGTGGTGGCAGGGGAAGGTGCCTAGACAGGAGGGTGAATTGTTGCGGACCTGACGAGCACTAACAAAATTTTATCCTGCATTCTGCATTCATATTTGATTGTCCAGAACGAATCGCTTCACACTTTTCCAGGTTGAAATCCACCTGCCACTTATCAGCCCAGTTATTCCATGTCCGAGTGCAAACTACAACAACCCTCCACACTACCCACAATTCTACTGACCTTTGTTCCATCTACAAATGTAATAGCCCACCCTTCCACTTCTTCATCCAAATCATTTATAACAACCACAAACAGCAGAGTTCCCAGAATCGCATCCTACAGAACACCACTTTGCACCGAGCTGCAGACTGAATACTTCCCATTTACTACCACATAGTGTCTCTATGGGCCAGTCAATTCTGTATCCAGGCAGAAAGGTTTCTCTGTATCCCCAGCCTCCTTACTTTCTGAATGAATGTACCATGGAGAGCGTGCTCAAACACCTTTTTAAAATCCATGCAGTCCACATCCACTGCTCGACCTTCTTCAATATGTTTGATCCTATCCTCAATGAGTTCCATAAGGTTTGGGAGGCATGACTTGCCCCTCACAAAGTCATGCTGACTATTTCTAATCAAGCTATGATTTTCCAAGTAATCATAAAGTCTGTCTCTCAGAATCCTCTCCATTACTTTGCCCAATACTGATGTAAGACTGAATGGACCGTAATTCTCAGGATTATCCTAATTCCCTTTCCTGAACAAGGGAGTAACATTTGCCACCCTCAATCATCTGGCACTACTCCAATGGAGAGTGAATACGCAAAGATCATCGCCAAAGGCACAGAAATCTCTTCCCTCTCTTCCTGTACCAACCTAGTGTGTTTCTCCTCTGGCCCAGGAGATTTATCTATTCTTATGTTTGTACTTCAATTAGATGGTACTTCACCTGAAATTGTCTACTCCCTGTCCAACCAACTGATTGACTGTTCTCTATTTCAGGGCTATATACCGTGCTGCTTCACTGAGCATGTATGGTTCCCAATATCCTGTGAACCATGCAATGGAAAATATGGGAAGGCATGAATGCACTCACTGATGAAGCCCAAATCTTTGACTCTGATTAGATTACTTACAGTGTGGAAACAGGCCCTTCGGCCCAACAAGTCCACACCGCCCCGCCGAAGCGTATCGACATCGACATCGACATCGACATCGACATCGACATCGACATCGACATCGACATCGACATCGACATCGACATCGACACCGACATCGACATCGACATCGACCCCCTACCTAACACTACGGGCAATTTAGCATGGCCAATTCACCTGACCTGCACATCTTTGGAGTGTGGGAGGAAACCGGAGCACCCGGAGGAAACCCACGCAGACACGGGGAGAACGTGCAAACTCCACACAGTCAGTCGCCTGAGGCGGGAATTGAACCCGGATCTCTGGCGCTGTGAAGCAGCAGTGCTAACCACTGTGCCACCGTGCCGCCCGACTCTCTTGCGCCTCAGATGTTGCCTGACTGGTTTTTCGTTTTCAGTGCCACACGTTTCGACTCTGATCTCCAGCATCTGCCGTCCTCATTTTCCCTATTACTGACAGCTGTCCCACCTGCACACTGAGCAGGGATTTAATCAGCAGAATCTCAATGTATGTGGAGCAGACTGCTCAGGCTGTAAAATTGCATTACATTAATACATTTATTAAAAACGAAATTGCATTTCAACAAATACTAATTCAGTCCCAGAGTTACAGTTTTGGTTCATGAATTGGGCAGCTTGATAAGGAACAGTGAATGACTGAAGAACTCCGAGGTACAGAGTATTCCAGGTGTTATATTCCAGGATGGATGTGCTTTACCTTAATGCTGGGAATGTTATCGGACAGACAGATGTGATAATGGAACAAGATGACATGTGGAAATGTGACATTGTTGCCATTGCAGAAATGCGTTTGTGGGAGGTCAGGGCTGACAACTCAGTGTGCTGTGGTGTGGTACAAGAACTATAGGCAGCACAGCAGAGGGGTAAAATAGGAGGTGGTGTTGCATGATTAGTTATGGAGTCAGTTACTATAGTAAGGAGGGGCGATATCTTGGAAAGATCTTCTAATGAGGCTTGGTTGTTAGAGCTCAGGATCAAAACCATTGCAGAGGCACTGCTGGCGATATATTATAGACCCACAGATAAAAGAAAGTACAGGAGCAGATATAAAACCAATTTACTGAGGTGTGTCAAAACAATAATAGGTTTATTATATACATGCATTTCATTTCCAAGCACTAATTCGGGCAGTGATAATATTTTAAGAGGGGGCAGATGCCTTGAAATTTCTTCCAGAAATTCTTTGTATCATCATGGAGCTGATACAACAATGGGTGCGATAGTGATGTTCCTCACTGTGGGGAATGAAGCCAGTCAGGATAATGCAGGCAGGATTGGGAGAGCATGATATGGCCAGTGACCATGATATCATGCATTTTATGTTTGGTAAGGAAAAGATTTTTTAAAATGCACTATCTGGTAAATAAAAGGTTTTTGGATTGGGGAGACCGATTTTATGAAAAAATATGACGGAAACTGTCCAGAGTACAGTGGCTGCTGGGTGAAACTGTAGCAGAACAGCATGTGATAGGGGGTTGGGGGATCACTTGATCAAAATGGAATTAATGAGAGTGTCCGCGCAACGTGTTACACAAAAGATGAAAATTTGGAAAACAAGCCCAGAGAACCTCGGGTGTCAACAAAAAAATCAGAACAGAATTAAAAACGAAAGAGACGCTTAAAGCAGGTACAAAGTGAGGAGGTCAATGGATGCACTAAATGAATATAGAAAGAGTCGGGCTAATCTTAAAACTTCAGTAGAAGAGCAGAAGGGGAATCGTGATAAAATATTAGTGGGTAAGAGTAAGAAGAATCCAAAGACATTATATCAGTTTATTAAGAGGCAGAGGGTAACAGCAGAAAGAAGCGGGCGGGGGGGGGGGGTGTATTCGAGACAAAGGGGCAACCTGTGCACGGAGACACAGGATATGTTGACCACGGGCTTCATATCAGTCTTCAGTTCGGAGAAGCAGTTCCTGGATTCAGGGAGAGTGACAGTGTGCCCCTTGAATGATTTGATACAGAAGTCAAGGAAGAATTGGATGTTTATTTAGGGTAAAGAGTGGACAAATCCCCAGATCCGGGTGAGCTGTAACTTTGGCTGATGTGGAAAATGAGGGAGAAGAGCACAAGCTCTGACATTTTTTATTTTTCTCTTGTCTCTGGCCACAGCGAAGGTGTGATGGGACATGATAACAAATTACGTTGGCACAACTCTCACACAGAGTGCTAGAAATAAGACATGGGAATAAAGACCATCAAGTCTCCCAATAGTGAGAGTGAATTAATTGTAGAAAATTTTGAGGGCTGTTGAAGTTAGATCATTAAACATCTTGAAGGCTGAGGCAGACTGATTATTAAACAAGAGTTTATTATAGGGAAAATGCAGTCAAGTAGAATGGGGATTATCAGAATAAGTATAATGGAATTGAACAGAAAAGCAGACTCAGTGCGCGGATAGCAAGAATGTTGCTCCAATGTCTATTGCAATTCTTTTTTCAACAGCCATGTATTCACTGGAAAATAACTTCTCTCCCTTTGGAGTGAGACACAGTTTGGAATGCAATCGATGGATTCAAGGATTTCATAAATACAGTATTAATAGACAGAAAGGAGCAGGGGACTGCGACAACGCGGATTGGCTGTTGGGGTGATTATTTGGCTAATGGCAGTCACCACCAGCAGGAGGAAGACTCAGCAAGACACCCTCCAAGTACAAGTAATAACGTGCTCTGGAGGACAGGTCGTCATGGGCTTGGTGTCAAGGAATATCTAAGGCACAAACATTGCATTACTGTAGTGTCTCCCTTCTTCCCTAAACAAAAGTAAAGGTGGAGGATTGGAGAAAATGCAGTTGGTAGCAGAGTAATTAGTAAGTCATTAGTTTGAGAGGCTTCAGACAGCAGCAGCTCAGAAAAAAAGGACAGGCAAGTTCAAATAAAGTCATTTTAATTTATTATTACAGCAGTCAAGATGGCAGTTAGGCCAGTTGCACGATCATCCTGTGGGATGTGGGATCTCAGAGAGATTTCCACCGTCCCTGTTGACTACACGTGTGGAAAGTGCACCCAGCTGCCGCTCCTGGGAGACCATGTTAGGGAGCTGGAGCTGGATGCACTCAGGATTATCAGAGATGCTGCGAGCTTCACATATAACTGCTTTAGTGTGGTGGTCAAACCCAAGACCCACCCTGACCATGTTTCTGTTATGACTATAATGGCACAGTCCCACATAAACATCCATGCCCTGAGTTCATCAGTCTTACCTGTCTGCCCTGTTGCATTTAAATAAACACAATTTAATCCAACAGCTAGTCCTTGCTCCCTATTGTGTTCCAGGCAAAGAGTAGGTTTGGAATGGCAAAGGGAGTAGGCAGAGAGTGCAGCTATCCCCTGTGGCCATTCCCCACAAAAATATGTATACCATTTCTGATACTGTTGGAGGGAATGACCGTTCAAGGGAAAGCAGTGGTAGCCAAATTAGTGGTACTACCACTGGTTTTGGAGCATAGCGGGAAAGGGTAAATTTAAACAGTGTCTGAGAGATAGGAGACTCGATTGTTGGAGGGACACTTTGGAGATTCTGGGGCCTCAAACGGGAATCCAGCAAGTTGTGCTACGTCCCAAGTGCCAGGTTGCAGGAAGTCTCCGAGCGGCAGCAAAACGTTGTCAAGGGCGAGGGTGAGCAGCCGGAAATCATTATGCACGTTGGCATAACAAATGATACACATAGATATAGGAATGAGGTCCTCCAGAGTGATTACAGAGAGCTAGGGAAAAGTTAAAAACCAAGACCTCGAAGTGGTAATCCCCTGATTACTTCCTGTTTCATGAGATCATGAAAGTAAGAATAGAAGGATATGGCAGATACATGCACAGCTAAATAATTGGTGTAGGGGAAGGCACTCAGATTTTTAGATCTTTGGGGTCTTTTCTGTGACAGAGTTGACCTGTTCAACAGGGCCAGGTGGCACATGCACTGGAGGGGGGACCAATATCCTGGCAGGCAGGTTTGCTCGTGCTCCAAGGGAGGGTTTAAACGAGATTGGCAATGGGTGAGATCTTCAAGAGCAGGGAGGCAAGTGCGAGGCTGGAAAGAAATATATTAACCAGAAACAGTAAATTGAAAAGACAGGTCAGGCTGGAACACAACAGGGAGCAAGAATGCCTGCTTTTATTTAATTGCATTTATTTCAATGCAAGAGGACGACAGGTAAGGCCGAAGAACTCAGAGCATTGATAGCTATGTGGGACTGGGATATTACAGGCATTACAGAAACATAGCTAAGGAAGGGACAGAACTGGCAGCTTAATATGCCAGGGTATAGCTGCTTTAGGCAGGACAGGGATGGTGGAAAGTGGGGAGGGAGTTGCATTTCTGATTAAAGGGAGTATCACAGCAGTAATCAGAGATGAAGTAACTGAAGGATCAAACAGCGAGGATTTGTGGATTGAGTTAATAAATAGCAAGGTGTATGGTGATGTTATAGGGGCTGTACTATAGGACCCGAAATAGTCACCAGGAATTAGAGTAACTAATATACTGGCAGAGAGGTGGGATATGCAAAAACAAAAGGATTGTCATAATTGGGGATTTTAATGTTTATAACATTGACTGGCACTGCCAGCGCGTTAAGGAATTTGGTGGGGTGGAATCCGTTAATTGCGCCAGAAAATTTCCCTCAAGCAGTATGTAGTTTGTCTTTCTCGGGAAGCGGCAAAATTTGACCTACTCTTAGGAAATAAGACAGAAAAAGTGACGGAGGTTACAGTGTGGGAGGACTTTGGAACCAATGGCCATAGTTCTATTAATTTTCACATATTTATGGTGAGAGACAAAACTGGTCCACCGCTTCACGTTCTAAATTGGGGTAAGATGAATTTAGATGGAATTAGGTAGGCGTTTGCAGGGGTTTGCTGGAATAGTTCGTTGCCAGCAAAGGGACCTCTGGCAGGTGGGAGTCCTTTGAACGTGAGATACTGGAGTTCAAGGTCTATTTGTTACTGTGGAGGTGAAAGAAAAGTTGGCAGGAATGGGGAACCCTGGATGACAAGAGATATTTAGGCTTTGACCAGAAAAATAAAGCAGCTCCGTTACAGGTAGCTGGATCAAGTGAATCCCTGGAGATATATAAGGGAAACAGGAATCTACTGAAGAAGGAAATCAGTTGTGTGAAAAGGGGACATGAAAGAGCCATGGCTGAGAAGATTAAGATGAATCCAAAATGGTACATTTGTATAAAAGGAAAAAACAATAACTAGCTAGAAATTAGGACCCCTCAAAGACCAAAGTTACAGGTATGTGTGGAACCATAAGAGATGGGCGAGATCATCAACGGAAATTTCTCCTCTGTGTTTAACATGGAGAAAGGCATGAATACTTAGGAACTTGGCGAGGTTCATGGTGATTTCTTAGGGACAGTCCATATCACAGTAGAGGAGGTATTCGACGTACTAAAATGCTTGAGGTTGGATAAATCTCACGTTCCTTACCAGATATATCCAAGAAAACTGTAAGAGGCTGGAGAAGCATTTGCGTGGGACTTGAATGATGATTTTGATCACCATTAACTAGAGCTTAGATCCTGGAAGGCTGGAGGATATCAAACATTGAGCCCTTACTTAAGAATGACTGAAAACAAAGCCTTGAAACTCTGAACAGTGAGTTTAACATCTTTTAAAATTGAGAAAAGTTTGAAGGATAACATGTACATTAATTTGGAAAGACAAGGTTTGATTAGAAATATTGAGAATGGCTTTGTGCGTGGGAGATCATGCTTGAAAAATTTCCTTAAGTTATTTGATGACGTGACCAGGAAAGTTGACTAGATTGGGGCAGTAGATGTCGACAAGTGTGGCACTGGATAAAACACAGCAGGTCATCAGGAACAAGAGAATCAATATTTGGGGCATAAGCCTTTCATCAGGAATGTCCAAAACATCGATTATCTTGTTCCTCGGATGTTGCCTGACCTGCCATGCTTTTCCAGTACCACACTTGTGGACTCTGATCTCCAGCATCTGCAGTGCTCACTTCATGCTAGGGTGGTAGATTTAGTCAATATGGATTTCAGTTACACCAGGACAAGATAAGGCTTTTCAAACGTGGGAGCCTGATATACAATTACAGGAGAAGGCCAATCAGCTCATCGAACCTATACAATTGTACCGAGATTTTCTCATGGAGCACCAGTATCCTGTTATGCAGCAATAGGATCAGTCTATTCAGCTACTTCAGGTCAATAACACAGAAAATAGGAGAGGCCACAAACTGACTGGACTCTGGGAAATGTTGGAATAACACGAGTCTATTTAGCTCCTGAAATCACCATTCCCTTCAGTAAGGTCATGGCTGACCTCTTCTTGGCAGCAATTTCTCTTTCATGCCCAAATCTTTGTAGCCCTCGACTCTCTCAAAATTAATTGACACCCTCCTCACCCCCTCCCAATCATTTCAGGGATGTAAATGTCTGGGATAGAGAGGCCCCAACAATCACTATCCTCTGAGGGAAGGATAGAACCCCCACACATATACCTTGGCCTATTTACATGAGCAAAAGATATGAACACAGCGTCAGAGTGACTGGCCCTGACATTACATCAAGATTTGAATGAGCAAGGTTTCAAAGGGTCGGAACAAAACTGAACTTAATAGGAATCAGTTGTAAATTCCCCATTGGTTGCGTCATTCAGAACACAATGTGGCTGGTGGACATCAATCCTGTCAGTCCCTGGATATCTCTTTCGGTGATCCTCAGGGTACCTTCCTTAGCACAAATATCTTCAGCTGCTTCATCAATGTCTTTCCTTCCGTCATTCAGTCAGAAGTGAAGATGTTCAGTGAAGATCACATAAAGCATCAAAACCTGGACAATATTCAAGCTCATGCTGTTTACGTGCAGGTAACATTCGTGTGTCAGCACTGCTGGACCGTGAACATTTCCAAAGTATAGAAAGAGGAGCTCATTCAGCATCTCAAGCTGATTTCATTGGAATGTGATAAAGCCATTCAGCCCATCGAAACTATTCGATAACAAGAGTCACAGCCCATTCACTCTCTGTTGTTTCTTATGCAATAAGAGATTTTTTAAAAATCTCAAATGTTGCAATTCAAAGTAGACAGTCAGGACGCCGGAACATCACAATAAGAGAGGAAGCATCAGGGGGTGAGATGTCAACGACTTGAGTCAAGCCTTCTTCAGGACTGGGGGTGTTTGGGGGGGGGGGGGGGGGGGGGGTTAAGGGGGTCTACATTGAAAGAGGCGGGGTGGGGGAGTTGGAGACAGGATGGTGAGGTGGGGATAGGTAAATAAAAGTAGAGGTTATGCCCGGGTTGATCGATGGGAGGAATGAATCCAGTTGGGAGATGGAAGAAGGGATGATCAGATAAATGGACGGGAGGAGGAGGGACTGGGAATGTATTTGGGGGTTTGGAGGGGAGGTTATTTGAAATTGGAGTACTCAATGTTGAGTCACCCGGGTTGTAGGCTGCACACGCAGAAGATGAAATGTTGTTCCTCCAATTTGCAGTTGGTTTCATAGTGGCAATGGAGGAAGTCAAGGATGGCCACGTTGGAAAGGCGTGGGAGGGGAAATTGAAATAGGCAGTTACTGGGTGGTCAGCTCAGCCCTTGAGGACCCAGCTGAGATGCTTAGCAAAACATCCCCTTAGTTTGCGCTTAGGATCCCCAGTGTAGAGAAGACCACATTGTGAGCACCAGATACAGTAAACTGGGTTGGATCCCAAGACCTGGCACATTTTCCACAAGGACCATGCCCTTCGCTAATCTTTGGTACATGCCACATTCCCCACCACCCCTCCAATCCCCACTGACAACTGCCCCTGCAAACGGAAAAGATGCATCACCTGCTGGCACACAATCTCTCTCACCTCTATCCAGCGCCCCAAACTGTCCATCCAGGTGAAACAGAGATTCACTTGCCTCCCTTCCAACCTACTGTACTGCATCAGGTCCTTCCGATGTAGTCTTCTCTACACTGGGGAGACCAAACATAAACTAAGGACACATTTTCCCAACCATAACTCACGGGCCCAAAGAGGCCGACGTGAGCTCCCATTCACCAACCATTTCAATTCCCCTTCCCCTACTCTCCCCACACTGGCCATTGCCTTCTCTTTTTATCTGCAGCTCCCCCTACCCCACCCCCAATCCTAATGAACAGTTATACCGGAAATGTTGACTTCTCCACCTCCTGATGCTGCCTGGCTTGTTGCGTTCTCCAGCCTCCTGTTTGTCTATTATTACACAGGAACTTAAGGAGTCTAGTCAGCACAACACGCTGGTTAGCAGCTACCATGTGTCACCCAATAATGAACCATTTCCCTGGGATGAACAGGAGGACATGAAACCCCTCAAGGGGTTGACACACGAAAATAAGAAACCATTCAGCCCCTCCAAACTGTTACACTGAAATAGGAGGATGTCATTGATACTGCAACACGACAAACCAATGAAGCAGAGACTGCACAGACAGACTGGCCCAAGTTGTTCCTCCTGGCTCCATTGCTATAGCTACACATGTGTTACATTAATGTGGTTTGCTGATGGAGAGGAGCACATCAGATGGCTTGTCCCAAGTCACAAGGAGGCAGCTGCCATATCCGAGAAGACAGGCTTGTCTTCTGCATGGAGATCAGAAACTTTTGGGAATGGCCAACTCTATAAGAGTATAGCTGCTGACATGTTTGTGAACAACATGATGCTTAGTGCAGGGTCTCACTTCAACTGTACGTTGAGAAGGTGAGAGTTCATTCAGAATCTGCAGCTCTCTTACAACCAACATGGGGTCTCCACAGAGAGTGTAAACTATCAGAGAGTCATAGAGTTTAACAGCAGGGAGTGAGGCCCTTTAGCCCAAATTGTACTATGCCAACCAAAATGTCCACTCACGTGAACTCCATTTCCCTTCAGTTGACCCATGTCCTGCTCGACCTTTCCTATCAACGTATCTGTACACATATGAAAACATATACTGCAGGAAAACACATGATATTTCACGCTATCATTGTTTTGTTATGGGAATAATGAGTCCGGGTTCAAAACGCTCAAGTTTTATTGCAATCACTTTTAAAACTCTTGCAGCATTACAGATTAAACACTCATTTCCTTCACTCTCTCCTAGTGGTACCATCACTGCAGGGATTAGTCTGGTCAAACTCCTTTACACTATCTCACTGTGGCAAGGAGATCATTCCTTATAATGGAAAGAAATCTGTTCACAGTGCCCCACGTGCTGTCTCAATATCTCTCTACAACTGCAGGGAGATGTCTTCACGCCTATATTTGAATCATTTTTCAATGAAGGACATTATACAATATCCTGTGCTGATTACTTGCTGCTCTGTCAGAATTCTGTCAGTGACTCATGACCAAGGGAATTCAGCTCCTTTTCACCAAGAGCACTTCCCATCATCTCTCCTTCTCATACATACAAAATGAGAAGGATGGTATGTTTTGCTAAATAATTTATTTGCCTTGTAAATCGCTATACTTCCAGCACAGCCACGCCAACAGCAAGTATAGTCAACAGAAATAGCACTGAAGTTCATCATGGCTTATGGGATTAATAAATAGATAGAGAGGGGGAGACTTACCAGGAACACCAATAATAGCGAGCATGGGATAGTAACCAGCATGAATAATCAGCAGTACACCGTATATCCGATATGGTAATCTTTTCCAATACCTGGAAACAAGGAAAAGACCCCAGTATAAATTCCGGTCCGTTGTTGTAGCATTCCATCCTTGGGTTCTCAGATTCTGAGCCATTGGTGCAGCATTCCAGTCTACTGTTCTCAGATTCTGAACCGTTGTTGGAACATTCCAGTGTACTCTCAGATTCTGATCCATTGTTGGAACATTCCAGTCTACTCTCAGATTCTGACCTCTCCTCTCCCCGTCTGCAACTGCTGATTCTTGTTAGTGTTGCAGGTGATGTATCTGCTGCTACAATGGGATAAGTAATTGCAAGAAGCAACTTACTAAAAGAAGAGGGAAACAATCCAGCGACATCATTAGGATCCATGGAGACTGACATCAATCACAGTCACTGAACAAACAGATCCAGTTAACCCCTTTCAGTATGGTACAAATAACAATTGGACTTGATTTAATGTTGACATCACTGACTATTGATCACATCTCCCATCATCAATTGCTCTCGTAAAGTTAATTATGAGGGAGAATGATGGATGTTTCCTTATCACAGGCTAGATATTTCTGCTGTGTTGTCCGTTTGCAATGCTGTAACCACCTGAACGCTGCCCTCCCAAAACAGCCACCCGCAAAATATGCAATCTAGATGTAGTTAAAGTGCTGATCTCTCCTCAACTAGACCAGACGCCAGCCAATAGATTCTCAGTGTGAATATTTGCCCTGACCATACACAGAAAGTGTGGATCTGTCTGGACATTCTTCCTATTGCTCTAACAAAACAATGTGGAACCTTCAACACATAATGCGATTCAGATTTGTTTTGTGTAAACTCACAAACGCTTTAATATACTTTATAATACCGCTTGAATATACTTTATAATACAGTTTATTGGCTTCAAAGCAGTAAGACTTACATTTATTGAGTTCAGTCCAAAGCCATATGTGGCATGTTGTCACAAAACCGATCCTTTTCAAAGGTTATGTTGTCTTTATTTTTATAAAGAGGGGCTCAACGAACCAAGATTCTAACATGTCTGAACTTTGAAAGTTTAATTGGGATCCTTTTGTTTTTTTCTAACAGGCAATGCATCAGCCAGAAGGCTTTCTAGTCTTTAATAAGAAACTTGTATAATCAAGAGGGCGTGGCCAACTCTCTAACTGGAGAGGTCTGATCAGTTCTGGGGTTAGTTCAGTCAGGGTCACTGTTGGAACTGTATGCTCTCCCCCTCCTTCTGTCCTTCTGACCTTACAACCTGTAAGCCTTTGTGTCAGTTTTACTCTTGGTACTGAGGGGTTTGCTTATTGGGATTGTTCCTAGTGTTTTGGAACAGGATCCTAAAGTCTGGATAGCCTGTCCGGTTTATATATTCAGGTATTCTATTTTGGTTTCTTGTGTATCATTTGGTAATTTGGTCAAATAACAAACTGGAACGCCAATATCAAATAACAAATGCTATTTGGTTAAAACTCGGCAGTCTGACCAGCTAATTGACTCAAGGAAGATCCACTCTACACTAACTTTGAAGAAATAACAAAGTTACGGTCTGGGTTAGTTCTGTGGGGTTGGGCCTATTCTATAACAGAATGGGGACCAATTGCGGGATTTAAGCAGTAAGTGGCAAGTATTAGCATCTCCTATTCCGTGTGTTGATTTGGTGGGTACAAAGAGCTTTAGATAGCAATGACTTTTGCAGGAACCAAGGATGTTTTGGAGGTGGAAGATGTGACCTTGGGATTTTTAACTGAATGCACATAAGTTCAAGCTGCGGGAATTAATAGACAAGCTTGCGTTGAAACGACCTCCTAACGTGAGGTAAGATGAGATGATTGCAGCAGTAGCTCAGCATTCCAATTTGCTGGAAACTCCATCAGGATCTGTAGAGATGTGCAAACCTCAATTGAAAATGACGCAGCATGAGTTAAAAGTGGAAATGAAGCATTTTGAGTTACGGCTAAAATCAGAAGAGAAAGAAAGAGAATGAATAGGTTTAGCAGAGGAAAGAAAAAAACAATGAATGTCCTTAGCAGGAGATAAAGAAAAATAGAGAGGGTTTGTGCTTCAGAGATGGACACTTAGAATTGAAAGTCAGCTTAAATGGATGGGGATGAAGGGGGAAGATGAGCTTAGTGAAGAACAGAGTGAAGATGAGCAAAAGAATGGTAGTCAAAAACCTGGTGAGAAACGTTTTAAGTATATTCACGCCTTGCCTACATTTGATGAGTAGGATATGGAAAACTTTTCCATTTCATTTGAAAAAGTGGCCAAACAATTGCAGTGGCCAGTGACCATCTGGGTTTTGTTGATCCAAACAAAACTTGTAGGTTGAGTTCGGCAAGTATACGTAACACAACACTATCAGATGAGGGATCTGGGGTGCATGAGGAGGTAAAGAAAGTTCATATGAGCTTCTGCTAGAATCCGATAGACAACGTTTCTGGAATATAAGGAGGGATCCTAATCAAACATATATTGAGTTTGAAAGGATCAAACAAAGTAATTTTGATAGCTGGAAAAGAGCTTTACAATGCTCTGAGAGAGAACATTACTTTGGAGGAGTTCAAAGATTCACTGCCTGACACAGTGCAAAAACATTTGGAAGAGCAGAGAGTTAAAACGGCAAGGCTGGCAGTTTCAGTGGCTGATGATTATGAATTGGTCCATAAAACGTGGTTTGGCTTCTAGAATCAATTTCAGTCCATGAGGGATAGAAACTGGGGCAAAGAGAAATCCTCACGTGGGAGGGAGAGGTAGATCTCGAAGAAGGTTATAAGGATAATTTCGCACAGGCTAAAAAGGAAACACTTGAAGGAAACAAAGAAGTTAAAAAGGTTCGGGGTTTTCATTGCAATAAATTAGGTCACATGAAATCACTGTGTTGGTGGGTTTAGGAAAAGAAAATACAGATGCAGGAAAACAGGATAAGCTTGGAAGTTTTGTTGGAGTGGTAACAGAAAGCACAGTGGAAGCTAGAAAGCTGCATCAGAGTGTATAAGCTGATCAGAGGTTTGTTAAAGAGGAAGTGGCAGACCTGCTTAGAAAATATACCTGCAAAGGGAAAGTTTACAGTCATAGAGCATGTAAAGAGGATGCAATATTAAGGGACACAGGACCCTCTTAGTCCGTGATGCAGAAGGGTCAGGAGATATATACTCCAGAAGGACTATTTCCAGAAAAGATACTGCTAAAGGGAATTCACCTTGAGCCAAAAGACCATAATAATATAAAGCGAGGATAGAGTCTCCAGAAACGTGTGGAGAAATTGTGGCATGAGTATTGGACAAACTCTCAGCTCCAGGAATACAATCTATCCTTGCAAAAAATACAGCTGATTCACCGGTAGGAGGACTGCGTACTCTGGTTGAAAAGCCAGTGCAGACGCAGGTAACTGAAGCAATGCAGGAGTCTTATCCTGGAAGTTTCCTGAGAGTGGGTAACGAAGCCCCAATGTGACCAGTTGAAACAGGAGATATCAAAAATGTAAAGTTAAGGAAGCTGAAGTGGCATTTAACGAGACTTTGTTCAATCACATAGTTGTAAAAAAAAATCTATTGAGTAAACAGGGCATCATGCAAATATTTTAGTTCATTTAAACTAATTGAGTTACAGCAGAAAGATAAAAGGTTAAAGCAGTTTTATCAAAAAACATATACGTTATGAATTTTGCATGTATCCCTGAGTGTTATTACATTAAAAACGATGTCCAAATGAGGGAATGGAGAAT
Source organism: Chiloscyllium punctatum (assembly GCF_047496795.1). Taxonomy (NCBI): domain Eukaryota; kingdom Metazoa; phylum Chordata; class Chondrichthyes; order Orectolobiformes; family Hemiscylliidae; genus Chiloscyllium; species Chiloscyllium punctatum. Next base: position 23,891,964 of record NC_092767.1, read on the forward strand.
ATCACATACTCAAGGAGATGATAATTGGGCAGAGGTTCATCAAATCGTATTGCCAATGGGATACAGGAAAGAGGTGATGTGAATGACGCATGAGCTACCACTTAGTAGTCATTTAAGAGTGAGGAAAACACAGGCTGAAACACAGAGACATATTTACTGGCCTGGACTGCAACAGAATGTAGTTGAATTTTGCCAGACGTGTCATACAAGTCAGGTAATTGGAAAAAAACGCAAGTGATAATAAAACCTGCGCCTTTCTTAACTATTCCAGTATTTGAAGAACCTTTTACAAGAGTCTTAATTGATTGGCTAGGTCCCTGACCTCAAACAAATACTGGACACCGGTATTCGTTACCAACAATAGATGTATCGAATAGATTTCCACAGGCCATCCCAAGCTGCAGTATTACAGCTAAAAGAATTGCAAAGGAATTACTCTTTTTTTAAAAAAATAGACGCAGACTACCAATAGAGATACAGTGAGGTCAAGGTTCAAACTTCACATCTAATTTATTCACTATGATGTCTTAGGAATAAAGCAATTCAAATCGACTGCATGCAATCAAACCTTGCAGGGAGCGCTGGAAAGGTGACATTAAACATTAAAGACCATGTTGAGGGCTTAAGATCAGGACTATCCGGATGATTAGTGTAAGGGAATTCCATTTGTGCTTTTTGTAATCATGGATGCACCAAATTAACAGAGCAAATTCAATCCATTTGAATTATTTTTTGGACATTAATTGAGAGGATCATTAATATTGATTACGGAGAAAGTAGTAAATCAAAATTCAAATGCCACACATTTGGCTTAGGTCTCAAATTTTAGGAAACGATTAATAGTGCTGGGGAGTTGGCTGGACAGCATTTAAAAGTATTGCAGCATGTGACAAAGCAGGAAGCGAACAGGAAATTTAAAAAAGCAATTTTGCGAACGGGGATAAGGTATAACTGTTACTTTCAGTTATAGGTGAACCATGAAAAGCAAGGTTTGTGGACCTTATCAAATACAACGGATGTAGAGTGACGATAACTACTTGATAGGGACTCCAGAAAGAAAGAAATCTCACGGGCGTATGTCATGTGAATATACTCAAAATGTACTTTGATAGGGAAGGAAAGAGGATTCTGAAACGGACGTTCCTCAAATTAAAGTGGACAATGAGGTACTTGTCTAAAATTGGGATGATTTATTGATTTACCTTCATGAAAAACATTGAAATGATCAGAGTTATCACTATCACATTATGCAGATATTAACTTGGAAGTAATCACCTAATTGTGCAAAATGTAACTATAGGAGATGCTGCTACAATTAACCAACATCCTTACAAGCCTAATCCTCTAAAGTTGGCACAGGCTCAGAAGGCGATTGAATGCAAGCACTAAGGTGACATAATCAACATGTGTTACAGTGACTGTAAATCACCTATAGTCATGGTGCCAAAGCCAAATGGTGCCCAACAATTATATGTGGACTATCGTAACGTCAATGCAGTTAAAAAGGTTGATATTCAGTTCCACGGTTGGAAAACTGTGTTGAAAATGTGGGACAAGCAACTTACATTTGGTATGTAAAATGTGCCGGCCACATTACAGGGACTAACCAATATGTTGCCAGATTATCCAACCTGTGGTTTACATTGATGACCTTGTGATTTTTAGTGACTCATGGAAGGAAAACTACAGCACCTATCAGACTTGTTCGATCGACTTCGGAAGGCAGGCTTGGTGGTAAACTGAGCGAAAAGTGAATGTGCCAAAGCAAACGTCACCTTCCTTGGCCATGCTATTGGACATAGATGAATGGTGCCATGGAGATTTAAAAGTGATGGTAACTGGGACATTTTGCATCCTGTTGACAAAAGGAGCAGTTCCTGGGATTAAGTCGATTTTATCGAATGTTTGTGCCTCATTTTCGCAGTGTGACTGCTCCACTCACTGAATTGTTAAAGAAAGGCAAGAAGTTTCAGTGGACAGAGGACTGTCAGAAGGCATTTGACGGAATTTGAAATATGTGGTAACCACTGCCCACGATCAGACACACCTGAATATGCAAAACCATTCAAGGTGGATTTAAATGCGAATGATGTGGATTTCGGTGTTTGACTCCTGCAGGAAGATGACGAGAAGACAGAGAGACCTATTGGGTATTCCTCCAAGAAGTTGAATGTTCATTAGTAGAAATATTCAACAGTTGAGAAAGAGACAGTGAGCTTTGTGTTGGTATGACAACATTTCAGTGTTTATATTAACAGTAAGGTATCGGAGACAACCATTTACACTGATCATAACTCAATGAAGTCTTTTTTGAGAAATGTTAGGAAAACTGCGAGACTGCTTAGCTGGAGCCTGTTGTTACAGCCATTCAATTTGAAAATTGTGCACGGGGCAGGTCTTGAAAACATGATTTCCAATGAATTGTTGAGACTTGAGTGACAAATGGAGGCACTCAATGATGGAAGGACCACACACACTGAAACAGGATGTAATTGTGCATGTTTACATGTTTATAGTAAACGAATGTACATGCTAATTGTAGAGTACAAACTACTATTTTTGGGAGTTTTGAAAACTGAAGCCATCTTGGATATTGAAGATTCTGTTTTATATTGGGGGAGTTGTCACACAGGTGGTACCTTTACAAGGTTATTTTGTCATTGAATTTTTTCAGAGAGGTTCTAAATGACCCAATGTTCCAACATGTCTCAATATTGAATGCTTCATTCGGGTCATTTTTTACCTAGCAGATAATGCCTCGGGCAGAAGGCTGTCAAGCCTTTTTTAAAAAACTGGTGTAATCAAGGGGATGTGGCAAGCTCTCCAGCTGCACAGGTCAGTTCAGTTCAAGGGTTAGTTGAGTCAGGTTCACTGTTGATACTGGACGCTCTGCCTCACCTTCAGTCCTCTGACTTCGTAAACTATAAGCTTTTTTGTGTAATTTTTACTCTTTGTGCTCGTGGGTTTGTTTATTGGGATTGTTGCAATTAATTTGGATCAGCATCCATAATTCGAGGTAGCCTGTCAGTTCTGGATAGGATGAATTATTCAGGTACGGTGTTTTAGATTCGTTGTGTTTCATTCCTTATTTTTACAAATACATTCTGTTTGTTTAAAAGTCAACCGTCGGACCAACTAATTCTCTCTGGGAATATGCACTATACACTTACCTTCAACAAATGGCAACATTAAGGACTGGGCTACGTGCTTAAGAATGTTTTGAGTGGTCGGTCCTGGCCCATAACAATGTACAATAACCTTGTTTATTAAAAGTCATGAATTAATGAGTAAGGGATGGAATGAATATGATAATGGCTATGAGACAGAAAGGGCTGCGGCCAGTGTCTGAGGACACCTGAGGGGAGTGCAGCACTATCTCCCAGTCACTAGTATTCAGCCATCACTGTTTCTGACAAATGGAATGAAATGCAGTGCAGAGCAAGATAACAGACGGCCTTTGGTACATGGAATGCTGAACGACAATGTGAATGGAATAGGACAATTTTGAATGTGATGTACATCATTATATTTTATATATAGACTGTTTAATCACAGGTTATACAGGTTGTTAAGATTGTTTATATCGGGACGGGATATACAGAAACAAAAAAAAACAGACACAGATTACAAAATGTGTTGGGTTACAGTGAGTTCCAGCAGAGTAAGAGTGAAGACACAGCTCATACTGAGCTGGGACAGTGATGATGGGCTGCATGACAACCATCTTTGTTGTAATTATTCATAGAAACGATTTGAAAATGTGGGTGGAATTGAGGAACCACAAAGGCAAAAAAAACATAATTGGAGTTGTGTATAGACCTCCTAACAGTGGTCAGGACCAGGGACGCAACATGTACCGGGAAATAGAGAAGGCATGTCAGAAAGGCAAGGTTACATTGATCATGGGTGACTTCAATATGCAGGTGGACTAGGTAAATAATGTTGCTAGTGGATCTAAAGAAAGGGAATTCATGGAATGCTTACAGGATGACTTTTTGGAACAGCTTGTCATGGAGCCCACAAGAGAGCAGGCTATTCTGGACCTAGTGCTTTGCAATGAACCAGACTCTATAAAAGATCTTAAAGTAAGGGAACCCTTAGGAAGTAGAGACCATAATATGGTAGAGTTCAGTCTGGAGTTTGAAAGGGAGAAGGCAAAATCGGATGTAATGGTGTTACAGTTGAATAAAGGTAATTATAAGGGCATGAGAGAGGAACTGACTAAAATAGACTGGAAGCAGAGGCTATCCGGGAAGACAGTAGAGCAAAAATAGCAGGAGTTTGTAGGTATAATTGAGGACACTGTACAGAGGTTCATTCCCAAGAAAAGAAAGATTAACCGGGGAGGGATTAGACAACCTTGGCTGACAAAGGAAGTCAGGAAATGTATGAAAGAAAAAGAGAGATCCTGTAAAGTGGCTAAGAACAGTGGGAAATCAGAAGATTGGGAAGGATACAAAAGCAAATAGAGGATAACAAAGAGTGTAATAAGAAATGAGAGGATCAAATATGAAGGCTAGCCAGTAATATTAGAAATAATAATAAAAGTTTCTTTCAGTACATAAGAAACAAACGACAGGCAAAAGTAGACATTGGGCCACTTCAAACTGATGCAGGAAGCCTAGTGATGGGAGATAAGGGGAAATAGCAGGAGAACTTAACAAGTACTTTGCGTCAGTTTTCACAGTGGAAGACATGAGTAATATCCCAAAAATTAAAGGGTGTCACGGGGCTGAGTTGAGTATGGTTGCCATTACGAAAGAGATAGTGCTAGAAAAGTTAAAAAGTCTTAAAATTGATAAATCTCCTGGCCCCGATGGGATACACCCTAGAGTTCTGAGAGAGGTGGCTGAGGAAATAGCAGAAGCATTGGTTGAGATCTTTCAAGAGTCACTGGAGTCAGGAAAGGTCCCGGATGATTGGAAGATGGCTGTTGTAACCCCCTTGTTCAAGAAAGGATCAAGGCAAAAGATGGGAAATTATAGGCCAATCAGCTTAACCTCGGTTGTTGGTAAAATTCTAGAATCTATCATTAAGGATGAGGTTTCTAAATTCTTGGAAGAGCAGAGTCTGATTAGAACAAGTCAACATGGATTTAGTAAGGGAAGGTCATGCCTGACAAACCTGTTGGAATTTTTTGAAGAGGTAACAAGTAGGTTAGACCAGGGAAACCCAGTGGATGTGGTCTATCTAGACATTCAAAAGGCCTTTGATAAGGTGCCACACGGGAGGCTGCTGAGCAAGGTGAGAGCCCACGGTGTTCGAGGTGAGCTGCTGGGATGGATTGAGGATTGGCTATCTAACAGAAGGCAGAGAGTTGGGATAAAAAGTTCTTTTTCAGAATGGCAGCCGGTGACGAGCGGTGTCCCGCAGGGTTCGGTGCTGGGGCCACAGCTGTTCACATTATATATTAATGATTTGGATGAGGGAACCGGGGGAATTCTAGTGAAGTTTGCCGATGATACGAAGTTAGGTGGACAGGCAGGTAGTACTGAGGAAGTGGGGAGGCTACAGAAGGATCTAGACAGGTTGGGAGAGTGGTCCAGGAAATGGCTGATGGAATTTAACGTGAGCAAGGACTACTTTCTAAATGGTGAGAAAATTAATAAAGCCAAAGCACAAAGTGATCTGGGAGTGCTAGTCGAGGATTCTCTAAAGGTAAACATGCAGGTTGAGTCTGTGATTAAGAAAGCGAATGCAATGTTGTCTCTTATGTCAAGAGGGTTGGAATATAAAAGCAGAGATGTACTACTAAGACTTTATAAAGCTCTGGTTAGGCCCCATTTGGAGTACTGTGTCCAGTTTTGGTCCCCACACCTCAGGAAGGACATACTGGCACTGGAACGTGTCCAGCGGAGATTCACACGGATGATCCCTGGAATGACAGGTCTCGCATATGAGAAACGGCTGAGGATATTGGAATTGTATTCATTGGAGTTTAGAAGATTAAGGGGAGACTTAATAGAGACGTACAAAATAATACATGGCTTGGAAAAGGTGGATGCTAGGAAATTGTTTCCGTTAGACGAGGAGATTAGGACCCGTGGACACAGCCTTAGAATTAGAGGGGGTCATTTCAGAACAGAAATGCGGAGACATTTCTTCAGCCAGAGAGTGGTGGGCCTGTGAAATTCATTGCTACGGAGTGCAGTGGAAGCCGGGACGCTAAATGTCTTCAAGGCCGAGATTGATAGATTCTTGTTGTCTAGAGGAATTAAGGGCTACGGGGAGAACGCTGGTAAGTGGAGCTGAAATGCGCATTCAGCCATGATTGAATGGTGGAGTGGACTCGATGGGCCGAATGGCCTTACTTCCACTCCTATGTCTTATGGTCTTATGGTCTTATGGAAAATGTTCAGAGACTGGGGAGACAAGTCTAGTCATAAAACACACAGGCAATATCATAATTAATAAAGTATTCCTACTTTTCATCGAGTGTAGCTGTCTCTAAAAGGCCTTTTAAATCAAAATCACATTGGTGTGATCCGCGCATTTATTTTCAGAACTTAAAGAAGAAAAAGACTCCAGTGTAATACATGTGTCACTGACACAAGTGATAGGGACAGGAATGGAGCATATTGTCCAAATATAACCAACATCCAGACCAATCAAGAAAAAGCAAAATATTAGAAATAGTGGAAATCTGAAATGCAAATGCAAAATGATGGAGAAATGCAACAGATGGCACAGGATCTGGGCAGAGAAACAGAGTTTATATATGGAGTCTTATATGAACCTATCTTGAACAAGTTATGTTGGATTAAAAAAAAGTTAATTTCAGTTTTCTCTGCTCCGATACTGCCTGAACAGTGCTGTTTCTCTCCAGCACTTTCAATTGGTGCAATGGCAGGAAACAGAGTAATGGTGGGCGGTTGCTTTTCGAACTGAAGGCTTATGCCCAGCAGTGTTCCACAGAGGTTGGATCTGAGTTTTCTTTGTTTGTCATTTATGTAAATGATTTGCGTGAGAATATTGAAGGCATGGTTTGTAAGTTTGTAGATGACACCAAAACTGGTGGCACATTGGACAGTGAAGAATGATTTCTTAGAATACAAAAGGATCTTGATGAAATGGGTCAATAGACTGAGAGATAGCAGATAGAGTTCAAGCTGGATGAATGTGAGGTGCAGGCAAAAGTGTGTGTTTGTTGCTGTCTGTTGCGCAAGGAATGGGATGATTTTATTCCCCATTTCCTGGGTTCAAAACATCGATGTCCTTCATAATCTTTGAGAGGCCTAACCCTGTCTATGGTTACCCTCTTGCTGTTAATGTAGTTGCACAATATTTTTGGATTATCCTTAACCTTATCTGCCCATTCTATCTCATATCGCCTTTTTGCTTTCCTGATTTTTCTCGAAATAATACCCCACATTCTTTATATTGTCTAAGAGATTAAATTGAATAAAGTTGTCTGTATCTAAAGTAAGGTTTTCTTTAATTCTTGCATAAAAGCTCAATAACGGTAGTCGTCCATTGTTCCTTAATCTTCGCTTCACTTTAACAGGAACATAATTCCCTCAACTCCCGTCGTCACACTGTTGAATGGCTCCCACTTTTCAGACATTGTTTTACCTGCTGACAGTCTACTCCAATCAAACTTGATAAGTCGTTGTCCCATGCCATTAAAATGTATGGTACTCCAAATAAAAAAAAAAGTAATGAACGTCTTCTTCTTTTCCATAACCATTATGAAACTAATAGAATTATGATTGCAATGCCCAAAGCATTCCCTCACGTTTACTTCTGTCACTTGCCCTGCCTTTTGCACAAAAGAAGCCTAATCTTGCTCCTTCTCTGTTAGAATCATCCAAATATTGATGAAGAAAATTTTTGTGAACATATTTGACAAATTCTTCACCATCCAACCCTTTAACGCTGTGGGAGTCTCCATCAATTATTAGAAAATTAAAATCCCCTATTATCACAACCTTAAGCTTATATATATATCCGAGATTCCCATGTTTGTTTCTCAATTTATTTCTTACTGTTGCAGAGCATCTGGTACAATACAATCAACGTGTACTTTCCTTTCTTCTTTTTACTTTCGACCAATATATTTTCACTGGACCATTTTTCACAAAAGAGCATTTCGTGCAATCTGTTCAAAGTTAACTTTATTTTCTTATTTTTAATACTACCTGCGTATTTTAACTGGAAAATCTTTCAGAAATGTCTTTCCCTGTTCCAGCAACAATTTATTCCTGAATCAAAAATGCGGACCATCCCCTCCCTGCCCTCCGCATATATTTTCCACCCTTTCTGTGACGCTTAACAACTGGAACATTGAATTGCCATCTCTCAGCATGAACATCTCTCAGGCGAAAGTCAGGACTGCAGATGATAGACGTTAGAGTCGAGAGTGTGGTGCTGGAAAAGCACAGCAGGTCTGGCAGCATCCCAGGAGCAGGGAAATCGACACTTCAAGCAAAATTCCTTCATCAGCCCATTCCTGATCAAGGGCTTTTTCCCAAAACTTTGATTGTCCTGCTTCTCACATGCTGCCTGACCTGCTGTGCTTTCCCAGTACTACATTTCTGAGTTGATCATCTCTCAACCAATTTACTGTAATACATATGATGTCCCGATCCCATGTTCTTAAACAGAGTAAACCAGAAAGTATTGCTTTAAAAGTTTTTTTATTAATACTCTACCTCACCTCTTAAGTTCACTCTGTACTGCTTTAATCTTTCCCTAAAACATATCATTCCTGCCAATATCTACAGTGATGTTTCTCTACTCAATCTCACCTTGAACAACGTGCTTGAAATGTTTCGAGACGTTCTTAATCTTAGCACTGGAAAATAAACAAAGCATCCTGAATTAGCAGTCAATGCCACATAATCTTGTGTTAGTGCCCCTGATAGAAAAGTTCACTGAAGCAATAATTCTACTAAATCTCCTCAAAAGCTGCTGAACATAAGAATCATTCCAAGTGTCCAATAATTGATTACTCTTCCATTTTCCTCAGAGAAACAATCCCCTTCAGCTGTTCTAAAAGCTGAAAAGCATTTTGGTAGAGGAATAGTCACCGGAGAATTTTGAACGACTTTCTTATCTTTCCTGAGAGCCACACACCTATATGACTGATATGCTGGATAGTATTTTTTTTCCAAATCTTCCAGCCGTCCTCTCTGTTCCTTATGAGACCTTAATAATATTATGCCTAAAAGCAGAACCTTTTTACGGCACCTTCTGTTACCTTTCATTACCTACAGACAATGTTAAAATTGAAAAATATATACATACACGTATCAAACATAGAAAAATTAAACAAAATAAACCATTTAACTAATTAAATTAATAAAAATATTCCTCTTCAATAAAGTCCGAGAAGAAAATAGTCTTCTGCAGAGCGGAAAATGTGTACGATTCTCCGGAATGAAGGTACACCTCCTTATTTTAATTAATTAATTTTACAAAACAACAAACCTTCTGCAGTATAATAAAAGAAACATTTTAAAACAAAAATAGACTTTTCGTTTTCTTTGTAAACCACCCTTAAACAACTCGTTTTTAAAAAAAGTTCGTTTGAAAGAAAATCATGAGTTTTTTTGCTGTTTTGTTTGTTTTTGAATGTTAATAAAGCAAAATGGAAATAATTATATTAAATTAATAAACTATAACATCAACTGCAAAAAGACTATATTAAATATTTAACTGCTTGCATTCCCAGGAGCAGCTAGAAGATCCACGCTGCTCTAAGAACATTTTTTTGAAAATGTTTTTACAATAAGAAGAAAAGTGGGCATATAATTTATTAATTTGTTTCCAGTTCAAGGTGGACTTGACGATATGATTTGATCTCCTTCTGTACGTCTATATACAGAAATTAGCTGAATCTTTATCCTTATCACTCCAACTATTTCAAACAAAATTGTGAATCTGTCACTATCGTAGACACAGAAACTTGCTTCAGCTCTGGCTGTTGCAGGGAACGATATCAAGAACATTTTCCAGATCCACGTGGAACACAAATGTTGCAGTGAAAGCCATCTAAACCTAATCCAATACAAATTACGTACAAGCTAATCAATAAAACATACAGAGGAGCACAGTATAAAAGTAGAATTCAGCTCCATGTCCAAAATAAAATTGGTGGCTCCCTCGTGAAAAATAACTCAACTGCATCACGCTGTAAATTCACCAAAATAGGAAAAAACAAGAGAATGGAATTCTCAATGCTTTCCCTTGAACAACATCTGAAGAACAGGAGAAATTCAGAGCTTAGTTGTGAACTTCATAAACGATGAGGAGGAGAATGGGAGGGATGGAGTTTGGAGGGAATGATAAATAATGTTGTGGATGACACCAAGATGAGCTGGTGGTTCACAATGAGGAGGACAGTGTGAGGGTACAGGATGGTATAAACCTGTTGTTCAGGTAGACAGATCAATCGCTAATGAAATTTAACACTGATTCCTTTCAGAAGTTACATGACAAGACTGTACTCAAACTGAAGAGCGGCTGGATTTACTTGATTTTACTTTTAAACAAAGGAGGCTGAGAGGTGGTCCTGATGGAAGTGTTTAACAACATGAGGGGTCTAGACAACGAAAACAAAGAGTAGCGCTTCCACTTACTCAAAGGCTCAATGATAAGGAAATAATTCATTGAACTAAATTCATTGGAATAATACACTGTTTTTTTTTTTCCATTCCCCTCGTCATTGTGCTCTAATACAGGCACATTTTCCTAATGTGATCCAAAGACCGATATTTGCCTGTTCCTTGACATGCCGAGACCTATATAAAGAATTAAAAGGGACTTACCTTGGGAGTCGGGCCACCATTTGCTGAGAGGTGTGAGGGAGGAGCGAACTACTTCTGGGAAGTCATATATTTGTGTGGTTGCATTACTCAAAACACTACACGGGTAGTGTCTCCCACCCATCTTCTCCTCTGACCAAAACAAAACTTCTGTGCGCCAGATTGGTAAGGTAGCGAGTTTATTTTTTATTCCTTATTTTTCAACAGTCTCTTTGGGATTTTAGAACAATGGATGGAGATGAGGGCAGTTGAATGTTCCTCCTGCAGAATGTGCGAGGTAAGGGTCACCACTCGTGTTCCTGCTGACTACATCTGCGGGAAGTGCACACAACTCCAGCTCCTTGAAAACCGCGTTAGCGAACTGGAGCTGGAGCTGGATGAACTTCGGATCATTCGGGTGGCAGAGAGGGTTATTGAGAGGAGTTACCAGAATCGGCAGGCAGTGCAGGGATCCCCTGTGGCCATTCACCTCAACAAGAAGTATACCGTTTTGGATACTGTTGGGGAGAGGACTTACCAGGGGACAGCAGTAGGACACAGGGCTCTGGCACAGAGTCTGTCCCTGCTGCTCAGAAGGGAAGGGAGAAGAGGAGCAGAGCAGTAGTCATTGGGGACTAAATAGTTAGGAGGACAGATAGGAGGTTCTGTGGGAACGAGAGAGACTCACGGTTGGTGTGTTGCCTCCCAGGTGCCAGGGTTCGTGATGTCTCTGATCATGTTTTTGGGATCTTTAAAGGGGAGGCGGAGCAACCCCATGACGTGTTCCACATAGGCACTAATGACAAAAGTAGGAAGCGAGACGGGGATTTCAGGCAGAAATTCAGGGAGCTAGGATGGAAGCTTAGAGCTAGGACGAACAGAGTTGTTGTCTCTGGTTTGTTGCCCGTGCCATGTGCTAGTAAGGCGGGGAACAGGGAGAGAGAGGAATTGAACACGTGGCTACAGGGAAATGCGGGAATGAGGGTTTTGGATCCTTGGATAATTGGGGCTCTTTCTAGGGTAGGTGGGACCTCTCCAAGCAGGATGGTCTTCATCTAAACCAGAGGGGTACCAATATCATGGGGGAGAAATTCGCTAAGGCTGTTTGGGTGGTTTTAAACTAATCCAGCAAGCGGATGGGAATCAAAATTGTAGTTCGAGTATAGAAAAGATTGAGAGTAGGGAGGTTCGAAATCAAGTTTCAGGGATGCAGGATGGAACCAGCAAGCAAGAAGTTGGTTTGAAGTGTGTCTACTTCAACGCCAGGAGAATCCGGAATAAGGTAGGTGAATTTGAAGCATGGGCTAGTACCTGGGACTTCAATGTTGTGGGCATTTCGGACACATGGTTAGAGCAGGGACAGGAATGGCTATTGCAGGTTCCAGGATTTAGATGTTTCAGTAAGAACAGAGAAGATGTTAAAAGAGGGGATGTGTGGCATTGTTCGTCAAGGACAGTATTACAATTGCAGTAAGGATGTTTGGGGAATCGTCAACTGAGGTAGAATGGGTTGAGGTTAGAAACAAGAAAGGAGATGTCATCCTGTTGGGAGTTTTCTTTCGGACTCCGAATAGTTCCAGAGATGTAGAGGACAGGGTAGTAAAGATGATTCTTGATAGGATTGAGAGAGACAGGGTAGTTGTCATGGGGGACTTCAACTTTCCAAATATTGACTGGTAATGCTATGGTATGAGAAATATAGATGGGTCAGTTTTTGTCCACTGTGTGCAGCAGGGCTTCTTGCCACTGTATGCAGACAGGCCAACAAGGGGCGACGCCACGTTAGATTTGATACTGGGTAATGAGCCCGGCCAGGTGTTAGACTTGGAAGTTGGTGAGCACTTTGGTGATAGCGATCACAATTCTGTTATGTTTACTTTCGTGATAGAAAGGGATAGGTGTATAACACTGGGCAAGATTTACAGCTGTGAGAAAGGCAATTATGATGCGATTAGGCAAGATTTAGGAAGCATAGGACGGGGAAAGAAACTGCCGGGGATGGATACATGAGAAATGTGGAGCTTATTCAAGGAAAAGCTCCTGAGTGTCCGAAATAAGTATGTACCTGTCAGGCAGGGAGGAAGATGTAGAGTGCTGGAGCCATGGTTTACGAAGGGAGTGAAATCTCTGGTCAAGAGGAAGAAGAAGGCTTATGTTAGGATGAGATGTGAAGGGCCAGTTAGGGCGTTTGAGGCTTACAAGGTAGTCCGGGAAGACCTAAAGAGAGAGCTCAGAAGAGCCAGGAGGAGACATGAGAAGTTGTTGGCAGATAGGATCAGGGTAAACCCTAAGGCTTTCTATCGGTATTTAAGGAATAAAAGAATAATGAGAGTAAGATTGGGGCCAATCAAGGATAGTAGTGGGAAGTTGTGTGTGGATTCAGAGGAGATAGGGAAGCATTAAATGAATATTTTTCGACAGTATTCAGTCTAGAAAATGACAATGTTGTCGGGGAAAATACAGAGGTACATACTACTAGACAAGGTGTGGTTGAGGTTCACAAGGAAGAGGTATTAGAAATCCTGCAGAATGTGAAAATAGATAAATTCCCTGGACTGGATGGGATTTATCCTAGGGTCCTCTGGGAAGCCAGTGAGAATATTCCGAACCTTTGGCATTGATCTTTAAATCATCATTGTCTACCGGAATAGTGCCAGAAGACTCGAGGAAGGCAAAGAGGTTCCCCTGTTCAAGAAGGGGAGTCGAGATAACCCTGGTAATTATAGACCAGTGAGCCTTATTCAGTTGTTGGTAAAGTGTTGGAAAAGGTTATAAGAGCTTTTAGTTATAATCATCCAGAAAGGAATAATTTGATTAGGGATAGTCAGCACGGTTTTGTGAAGGGTATCGTGCCTCACAAACCTTGTTGAGTTCTTTGAGAAGGTGACCAGACAGGAGAAATGAAAGCAAACCGGATAATGTGGTGTATATGTATTTCAGCCATGCAAGGTTCCCCACAGTAGGCTATTGTACAAAATGCGGAGTAATGGGATTGTGAGAGATATAGCAGTTTGGATCAGTAATTAGCTTGTTGAAAGTAGGCAGAGGGTGGTGGTTGATGGGAAATGTTCATCCTGGAGTCCAGTTACTAGTGGTGTACCACAAGCATCGGTGTTGGGTCCACTGTTACATAGAACATAGAACATAGAAGAATACAGGGCAGAACAGGCCCTTCGGCCCTCGATGTTGCGCCGATCAAAGCCCACCTAACCTACACTAACCCACTATCCTGCATATACCTATCCAATGCCCGCTTAAATACCCATAAAGAGGGAGAGTCCACTACTGCTACTCGCAGGGCATTCCATGAACTTACGACTCACTGAGTGAAGAACCTACCCCTAACATCAGTCCTATATCTACCCCCCCTTAATTTAAAGCTATGCCCCCTTGTAATAGCTGACTCCATACGTGGAAAAAGGTTCTCACTGTCAACCCTATCTAACCCCCTAATCATCTTGTACACCTCTATCAAATCACCCCTAAACCTTCTTTTCTCCAAAGAAAACAACCCCAAGTGCCTCAGCCTTTCCTCATAGGATCTTCCTACCATACCAGGCAACATCCTGGTAAACCTCCTCTGCACCCGTTCCAGTGCCTCCACATCCTTCCTATAGTATGGCGACCAAAACTGCACACAATATTCCAGATGCGGCCGCACCAGAGTCTTATACAACTGCAGCATGACCTCAGGACTCCGGAACTCAATTCCTCTACCAATAAAAGCCAGTACGCCATATGCCTTCTTCACTGCACTATTTACCTGGGTGGCAACTTTCAAAGATCTGTGTACATGGACACCAAGATCCCTCTGCTCTTCCACACTACCAAGTAGTCTAACATTAGCCCAGTAATCCATCTTTTTATTACTCTTACCAAAGTGAATCACCTCACACTTACCTACATTGAACTCCATTTGCCACCTTTCTGCCCAGCTCTGCAGCTTCTCTATATCCCGCTGTAACCTGCCATATCCTTCCTCACTGTCTACAACTCCTCCGACTTTCGTATCATCCGCAAACTTGCTCACCCAACCTTCTAACCCTTCCTCCAGGTCATTTATAAAAATGACAAACAGCAATGGTCCCAAAACAGATCCTTGCGGAACACCGCTAGTGACGGCACTCCAAGATGAACCTTTGCCATCAACTACTACCCTCTGTTTTCTTCCAGAGAGCCAATTCCTAATCCAAACCTCCAACTCACCCTCAATGCCATATCTCTGTATTTTCTGCAGTAGCCTACCATGGGGGACCTTATCAAACGCCTTACTAAAATCCATATATACCACATCTACCGCTTTCCCCTCATCTACCTCCTTAGTCACCTTCTCAAAGAATTCAATAAGGTTTGTGAGGCACGACCTGCCCTTCACAAAACCATGCTGACTATCCTTGATCACATCATTCTTATCCAGATGTGCATAAATCCTATCCCTTACAATTCTCTCTAAGACTTTGCCCACAACAGAAGTGAGACTCACTGGCCTATAGTTACTAGGATTATCCCTACTCCCCTTCTTGAACAAGGGAACCACTTTTGCTAGCCTCCAGTCCTCTGGCACTACTCCTGTCGACAAAGAGGACACAAAAATCAAGGCCAATAGCTCTGCAATCTCCTCCCTTGCTTCCCAGAGAATCCTAGGATAAATGCCATCAGGCCCAGGGGACTTACCTATTTTCACCCTTGCCAGAATTTCCAACACCTCTTCTCTACATATCTCAAAGTCATCCATTCTAATTATTCGTGCCTCAGTATTCATATCGACAACAATGTCCTGTTCCTGAGTGAATACTGACGAAAAGTATTCATTCAGCGCCTCCCCAATCTCTTCAGCCTCCACACACAACTTCCCATTACTATCCTTGATTGGACCTATTCCTTCCCTAGTCATTCTTTTATTCCTAACATACCTATAGAAAGCCTTAGGGTTTTCCCTAATCCTACCAACTAAGGACCTTTCATGTCCCCTCCTTGCTGCTCTTAGCTCTCTCTTCAGGTCCTTCCGGGCTACCCTATAACTCTCAATCGCCCCTATTGAACCTTCACGCCTCATCTTTACAAAGGCCGCCCTCTTCCATTTACCAAGGGATTCCAACTCCTTATTAAACCACGGCTCCCTCACACGACCCTTTCCTCCCTGCCTGATAGGTACGTACTTATCAAGGACACTCAATAGTTGCTCCTTGAACAAGTTCCACATATCAATTACGCTCTTGCCTTGGAATCTACTTTTCCAATCCACACATCCTAAGTCATGCCTCAACGCATCATAATTTCCCTGCCCCCAGCTATAACTCTTGCCCTGTAGTACACACTTATCCCTCTCCATCACTAGAGTAAAAATCACCGAATGGTGGTCACTGTCCCCAAAGTGCTCACCTACCTCTAGTTCTAATACCTGGCCTGGTTCGTTACCCAGAACCAAATCCAGTATGGCCTCACCTCTTGTTGGCTTATCTACATATTGTGTCAGGAAACTCTCCTGCACACATTGCACAAACACTGACCCATCTAACGAACTTGAGCTATAGCTTTCCCAATCAATATCAGGAAAGTTAAAGTCTCCCATAACAATCACCCTATTACTGTCACTCTTCTCCAGAATCATCTTCGCAATCCTTTCTTCAACGATTCTAGGACTATTAGGAGGCCCGTAAAAGACTCCTAACAGGGTGACCTCACCTCTCCTATTCCTAACCTCAACCCAAACTACCTCAGATGGCAAATCTTCGTCCATCTTCCTTTCCACCGCTGTAATACTATCTTTGACAAGCAAAGCCACACCCCCCCTCTTTTACCCCCACCTCTGACCCTACTAAAACATTTAAACCCTGGAACCTGCAACAGCCAATCCTGTCCCTGATCTAGCCATGTCTCCGTAATAGCCACAACATCGAAGTCCCAGGTACCAACCCACGCTGCGAGTTCACCTACCTTATTTCGTATACTTCTGGCATTAAAGTATACACACTTCAAGCCACTCTTCTGTTTACAGGCACCATCCTTTAAGATTGATGCCATATTCCTAACCTCCCTACACTCCAGGTCCTGCACCCTAAAGCTACAATCTGGGTTCCCATGCCCCTGCAGAGTTAGTTTAAACCCCCCCCAAGAGCACTAGCAAACCTCCCCCCAAGGATACTGGTGCCCCTCAGGTTCAGATGCAGACCATCCTGTCTATAGAGGTCCCACCTTCCCCAGAAAGACCCCAGTTATCCAAGTACCGAAATCCCTCCCTCCTGCACCATCCCTGTAGCCACGCATTTAACTCTTCTCTCTCCCTATTCCTCGACTCTCTATCACGTGGCACGGGTAACAAACCAGAGACAACAACTCTGTTCGTTCTAACTCTGAGCTTCCAAGCTAGCTCCCTAAAAGCCTGTCTAACATCCTCAGCACTCCTCCTACCTATGTCATTGGTGCCAATATGGACCACGACTTCAGGCTGTTCCCCCTCCCACTTAAGGACCCGGAAAACACGATCAGAAACATCACGTACCCTTGCACCTGGGAGGCAACATACCAAACGTGAGTCTCTCTCGTTCCCACAAAACCGCCTATCTGTGCCCCGAACTATCGAGTCCCCAATTATTATTGCTCTGCTCTCCTCCACCCTTCCCTTCTGAGTAGCGGGGACAGGCTCCGTGCCAGAGGCCTGAGCCCCGTTACTTACCCCTGGTAAGTCGTCCCCCCCACAAGTATCCAAAACGGTATACTTGTTCTTGAGGGGAACGACCACAGGGGGTCCCTGCACTGGCTGCTTCCTCCCAGTCCCCCTCACTGTCACCCATCTATCTGCCATCTTTGGAGTTACTACTTCCCTATAGCTCCGATCTATGACCCCCTCTGCCTCCCGAATGATCCGAAGTTCATCCAACTCCAGCTCCAGTTCCCTAACACGGTCTTGGAGGAGCTGGAGATGGGTGCACTTCCTGCAAGTGTAATCAGCAGGGACGTCCATGGCATCCCTCACCTCATACATGTTATTTGTCATTTTTATAAACGACCTGGATGAGGGCATAGAAGGGTGAGTTGGTAAATTTGCAGATGACACTAAGGTCGCTGGAGTTGTGGGTAGTGATGAAGGATATTGTAGGTTACAGAGAGACATAGATAAGCTGCAGAGCTGGGCTGAGAGGTGGCTAATGGAGTTTAGTGTGGACAAAGGTGATTCACCTTGGTTTGAGTAAACGGAATGCAAAGTAATGGACTAATGGTAAGATTCTTGGTTGTGTAGTTGAGTAGAGAGATTTCATGTCCAGGTACACAGATCCTTGAAAGTTGCCACCCAGGTTGACAGTGTTCTTAAGAAGGCATAAATGGTTTCGCTTTTTATTAATAGTGTGATCGAATTCCAGAACCATGAGGTTATGCTACAGCTGTACAGAACTCTGGTACGGCCATACCTGGAGTATAGTGTTCAGTTCTGGACACCACATTATGAGGAGGATGTGGAAGCTTTGGAAAGGTTGCAGAGGAGATACCAGGATGTTGCCTGGTATGGATGGGAGGTCTTACCAGGAAAGGCTGAGGGACTCGATGCTGTTCTCGTTGGAGAGAAGAAGGTTCAGGGGTGACGTGATAGAGACATATAAAATGATCAGAGGTTTAGATAGGGTGGACAGGGAGAGCCTTTTTCCAAGTATGATTATGGCGATTACGGGGGGGTGGTGGGGGCATAGCTTTATATTACGGGTGATAGATATAGGGCAGATGCCAGAGGTAGTTTCTTTACTCAGAGACTAGTAAAGTTATATAATGCTTTGCCTCCAACGGTAGTTGATTCACCAACTTTAAGTACATTTAATTCGTAATTAGACAAGCATATGGAAGTACATGGAATAGTGTAGGTGGGATGGGCTTCAGATTGGTATGACTGGTCGGTGCAACATCGAGGGCTGAAGGGCCTGTACTGCGCTGTAATGTTCTACGTTCTATGTTCTATGACTTATATCCACTTCACATATTCCTGTTCTAATAAATTCAATGTTTGTATTTTCCCACAATACCTTCAACACATTTTTCATAAAATGTAGAGTATGGACCCTTTCGAACAGAATTGATGACATAATATTTTTACTCAATATCTAATAAAAAATTTGCAACAATGCTGAACTGTTTTGTTGTCCCGTCACCCAGTTCCAGCCTGCAGTTGCAGCAAATAGT
Organism: Chiloscyllium punctatum; assembly: GCF_047496795.1. Taxonomy (NCBI): domain Eukaryota; kingdom Metazoa; phylum Chordata; class Chondrichthyes; order Orectolobiformes; family Hemiscylliidae; genus Chiloscyllium; species Chiloscyllium punctatum. The sequence continues at coordinate 23,910,878 of NC_092767.1, forward strand.
CATTAAATCTCAAAAGAATTGCCAAGTCTTTAATTCTGATCTAAGTGGTCATTTGTCTCTTTATTACGAAATGGGCATATTAATTACGGACTGTCTATCTGACTGCAACATTTTGATGTGGATTACTCCTGGCAATTAAACATCAGGGGGTAAGACAGGGGGTTCGTTAAAGGATGAGCGTGTTGCTGGTTATACAGCACTCATTGTCTGTCCCTAATTGCCCAGAGGGCAGTTAAGCGTCAACCAGATTTGTATGGGTTTGAAGTCACATGTCGCTCAGACCAGGTAAAGGATGGTGTTTTCGGGGCATAAAGAACATTAATGAAACATATTGGTGTTTCCACCAATGAGCAATGGATTCATTATCATCAATATACTCTTAATTCCAGGTTCATATTGGATTTAAATTCCACCATCTGCCGTGGCGGTATTTGAACCCATGTCCCCAGAACATTACCTAGATTATCAGTCAGCTATACTACCACCAGACAAGAACCTTCATGTTATTGTTGACTTCCTTGTTAAGACATGGATTGCTTTTGATCTTTTTACAATTCCTCTTCCACTCAAGATTACACTTTGAGCGGTTTTGACTATCTCCCTAAGTAGTTGCCACTGTTCTTCAAATGTCTTGTACTTTAATCTTTTTGACATGTCCATTCAGGCCAAGCCCTTTCTCAGCCCAGTAAAATTATCATTGTCCAACACTAAATCTCTCCTATGTGATTCTGTCTTCGCTGTTACAGTCTGAATATGAAACTCAAACATGTTGTGGTCACTCTTTCTAAGATGATTCTGTACTAAAATATGATTTATCACTCCTTCCTCATTAAGTAATACCAAAGCCAGTTCTCTGGTTGGTTCCATTACATGTTAATCAAAGAAATAGTCCATCATATATTCGACGAATCGTTCTTTAAGGCTACCGTTGCCAAATTGATTAATCCAGTCAATTTGCATGCTCATATTCCCATAATCACTCTTGTGCTCTTGTCTCAAGCCATCGTTATTTCCTGGTTCATGCTATTCCCTAAATTGAATGTAATTTGTCGGGGTGGGGTGGGGGTAGTTTGTGGGCTGGAAATGCTCCTACCAATATATTTCATTCAATGTGTTTTATTTCAAACTAGACTGATTCATCAGATTTGTCCCACGTTCTAATATTATTTCTTAATACAGCCTTGACTTAATCCTGAACGAATACAGGCACTCCAATTGCTGTTCCTTCTTATCTGAATACTGAGTAGCCTGGACATTTAACACCCCAGTCCGGACCTTCATGTAACCACATTTCAGTCATGCCCACCATGCCGTACTTATGTATAACTGTTTGCGCTATCAGCTCATTCATTTTATTCCAAATACTGCACACATTGAGTTAGAAAACGTGTTAAAATAAGTTCTATCGATTTATCTTTCTCTTTTAATACTTGTGTGCACAGTCTCTCCATCTCTATTTATTGATCCCTGATGATAGTGAGCCTTACTCCAACTTGCAACTCACATTTTTAAAATTGTTGTGATTAGTTCCCTCAGCATGGTCATGAAAATGGCTCTCAAGTTTATTTGACAAACCTTTACTTTCTGCTCAGTTTCTGACCTGCTGCTTTGGTTCCCATCTTCCTGTAACATTAGCTTAAATCTACATGATCGCACCTCCCTTCCAGGATGTTGGGGCCCCTCCAGTTAAAGTGCGCACTTTCCTTTTTGTCCAGTTCTCACCTGCCCTGGACATGATCGCAATCATCCAAAAATCAGAAACCCTCCTTCCAAATTAGCTCTTGGCCACATGTTCAACTCGACTATCTTCCTCTTCCTTGACTCACTTCTAGATGCCCTGGGAGTAATCCCAAGATTACAACCCTGGAGATCCTCCTTTTAAACTCACTCCTAACTCCCTGAACTTTCTTAGCAGGGCCTTTCAACCTTTCACTCTTCTTACCGATGTCATTTGTGTCAACGTGAACCACGACCTCTGGCTGTTTACCCTCTCATTTAAATACGCCCTGAGCATGCTCGGAGACATTCTTGATCCTGGCACCAACCTGCATTTTCATAAAGAAATCATAGAATCATAGAATGCCTACGGTGGGGAAACAGGCCATGTCAAACAGCACGTCCACGCTAACACTTTGAAGAGTAACCCATTCTGACCCATTCCCCTACTCTGTTACTCTACATTTACCCCTGACTATTGCACCTAAGTGGCATATCGCTGAACACTATTGGCAACACAACCCAGACCCATTCTCTATGGTATGTTGAATCAGCTGTCTCACAGGAGATACTGAAAGAACTACTGAGCATTTCCAGAAACCTCTGGTTTTGTCACCGATGTTGATTGCATTTTGATAAAAAAAACGTATGCATCACACAATTGAAAAAGAAAAGCTGAATTTAAACTCTCACGCGAAAACTAAATATTTGGTCGTTTAATGATCCCAGTAAAGGTTCATTTCATTACTGCTGTTCGGTCTGTGAACACCATTTGTTCACTTTTTCAAACATGAATAAAGGAGGTTCTTACATCTTTTTTTGATATCAGAAAGCTTGGAAACGTTGTACATTTACTCTTTTTATATGGGAATGTGATAACATCTCATTCTTTCATGTCAGTCCAATTACAGAGAATTATTCACAAAACACACACATGCATACATATACACACACATACACACACACATGCACATGCATACACGCATAGACACACATGCAAGCACACACATACACACACACACGTACATACACACACATTCACACAATACAATTATTTGTCGAAGAATACTAGTAACATTGTAAGTAATTGGAATGATAACTGGAAAGAAGGATTTAGGTAAAGGAAGGAAGAGAGAAAATGGGTCTTTTTGGAACAGAAAAGGCAAATGTGTGAACTTACTAAGTTGATCAAATTTATGGAAAGCTATGCAGGGCAGATAAAAGTTATTGTTATGAAGGTGTAGAGATATATGTTACATTTCAGAGAGACTGGAAGCTGGCACAAAGTGTTCTGAAAGAAAGTAGTTTCAACATTTGACTGTGCAATCAATAGCTGAGTTGGCACGAAACAAAAACCAATTCAAATTCGGCCAGTTTAAAATTTGCCCCAACAAACTGAAATCAAATTGAGTTTGAAATACTTGATGACATCAAAATCAATGAAATGGTCCGATGTTTAGAGGTGTAAAACTGGACATTTTGAACATTTAGCGAGAACAACTGCTAAGGGCATCCAGAAAGATAGACTGCGAGCTGAAGGATTTTCTGAAAGGTACCTGTCTGTTAGAGGTTTGCTCAGCAGAACATCGAAGCCAATCGAGAGAAAACCCTACAGAGGAAAGTCTACAAAGGAGAATCGACAAAGTGGACTGGTTTTGAAACATGATAATTTTTTGTAAACCTTATTTTTTTTTTGTTTTATCGGACCAGTATTGTAGAGTGGGAGGTAAAAGATACGTTTAACCGAAGGGAGTTCTAAATAATTGTTTGTTTTATTATTCTCTGTTGTACGTAAATAGCAAAATTGTTAATTTTACTTTAAATTGTGACCTCTGTAAATGGGTCTTTGTATCTCGAAATTTAACGGATTATGGCATGAACTTTTTCTCTGTGGCTGGTTTAAATTAGGAGAGGGGTTAACCCTGTGTTGTAACAGCTTGGGGGCTTTCGTCTACGATATGAACAGGTTTAGACAGATCCAGTCTGAGGTTTGAGCCGATTTATATAGATTTAAGGGATGAAAAGAAAACAAAGTATATTTAAACATTTGCACGTTTGTGTCTGAGAACTTTAAGTAAAACGTCAGTGAGACAACTTGTTTAATTCCGATGACTTGTGTTTGTTTAAATTAAAAGTGAGAAAAATGGCTGTTAAACAGTTAAGAGTGGTTTGAAGATGATTCTCAAATTGGCCACGAAATCTTAGAAGTAAAGATAAAGGCCAAACATTTAGAATTTTCAAGGAAGTTAGATTTGGATTTAATCAAGGACAAAAGTAAAGCTGAAATTGTCTGGGAATTTCTCACATACTAAGGTGTGTTAGAAACACATACAAGTGCAGTCGAGTGACAAAAAAACTTAAATTACAATTGAGGAAAATGCAGTTTAAAGATAAATAAAGGGAGATAAAGAGAGAGAGAGAAGAAACAGAAAGCAAGACAAAACAGAGAGAGAGAAAAAGAGAAGAAGGTTCTTAGCTGACCAAAAAGAGAGAGAATTTGAACTTGAGAAATTGTGATTTAATCAGCAAAGACACATTTAAAAGATGGAGATTAAAAGAGACGGTAGTGTTATATGCAACTATATTCTGGATTAGTGGTGCTGGAAGAGCACAACAGTTCAGGCAGCATCCAGTAGCTTCGAAATCGACGTTTCGGGCAAAAGCCCTTCATGAAGAATAAAGGCAGTGAGCCTGAAGCATGGAGAGATAAGCTAGAGGAGGGTGGGGGTGGGGAGAAAGTAGCAACTATGTCAATACTCTGCATCATTTTAATGAGAAAGATGTTGATGCCTTCTTTATCTCATTTGAAAAATTGGCTAGGCATATGGAGTGGTCCAAGGATTTATGGGTAATGCTAGTTCGGACTAAAGTGGTAGGCAGGGTGAGTGGCGTATTTTCTCTGCTGTCAGATGAGGGTCACGAGATTCCCAAGACATCAAACAAGCTCTTTTAAGTGCTCATGAATTGGTACCAGAATCATATAGACAGCAGTACAGAAACATAAAGAAGTAATCAGGTCAGACTTATGTAGAGTTTGAAGTAATTGAACATAGACATTTTGATCGATGGATGCTTGCTTTAAAAGTAGATATGATCTATGAGGCTCTAATGGAGATTATTCTGCTGAACGAATTGATAAATTCACTTCTAGAGATGATAAGAATTAACGTGGAGGAACAGAAAGTTCAGAAATTGAGAAGGGTAGTAGAATTAGCAAATGAATACATGTTGCTGCTAAGACAAGCTTCCTACCAGAATTTCGTCCTGTGAAGGATCGCATTTGGGAGATGTGGAGATGCTACACTGTAAAAGAAACTGTAGAGAATAAGAGTTTACCACAGGTTAAAGAAGATACCAAAGAGGCCTCAGCTGCTTTTACTTAATAGAGTGGGGCACAGAAAGCTACAGTGCCAGTGGTTTCAAAAGGGCATTGAGAAAAGATGTTTTCACTGCCATAAGAAGAGACATGTATGGTCACAGCGTTGATCGTTAAGAAAGGGATTGTGCAAAAAGATGTGGTAAGAGAAGGTAAGCCAGTGGCATTACTGAAAGTCTTAAAGGAAACACCAACAAGAACCGAAGAGCTGCAGGAAATTGCACAGCCTTGGCAGGGGCTGGGTATGGAGTTAGTACCTGATCTCTATAAGGAATTTGCATCTATGAGTAATATTTACTCAGAAACAACGGGGGGAGAATAAGAATAAGTTATAATTATGAGAGATACAGGATCAAAGCAGTTTCTAATAGTAAGAGATGAGCTACTTTGCAGTATTTCTGATCTGTTACCCAAGAGTGTTATAATTTGTGGGATATATGAACAGAAATTAAGCTTTCCTCACAATAAGATGAGGTTGGAGTGCCTTCTCAAGTCTGGGGAAGGAACCGTGGGAGTGACTGACAGAGTGTGAGTTCCAGGAATCCGGTTTGTTCTCGAGGATGATTTAGCAGGGTCCAAGATGGGAGTGATACCCCTTGTTGTGGCGAAGCCCAAGAAGACTAAGAAACTGTGGAGTTAAAACAGAAATATACTGGTATTTTCCCAGACTGTACAGTAACCAGATCCCACTATCATAAGTAACAGCAGGAAACACAAACTAAAGACAACGATGAAGGAGTTAAGGTTCTGTTAGCTGATATCCTGTTTGACGTAATGGTGCAGGGAAAACATGAACAAAGAGAGGTTCAGACAAAGGTGTTTAATCCTGAAAGGCGAAGGGATTTGCAACAGACAGGCAAGATGGTAAAAGATATATATGTGGATGTGTACTCTGAAAGTGAGGCAGAGTTATTCCTGAGGATTATTATCAGAAATATAGAATCCTAAAACGGAAATGGAGACTACGGCACGATAGTGTAGAGGGGTAGTGTGCTGAAGTGCACCAGATTGTGTTGCTGGTAGCGTAGAAAACAGGAAGTGTTACGGGTAGCACGTGAACTACTTATGGGAGGTCACCAAGGGGGACAAAAGACTCAGGTTAAGGGACAAAAACATTTTTATTGTCCTGGAATGCACAAAGATATGGTTAACTTCTGGCATAAGTGTTATGTGTGCCAAATAGCAGGTAGGCCACAGGCAGTAATGAAACTAGGACCTCTGTCACCAATTTCCACATTCAGAAACCCCTTCATGTGGCTTATAAATTAGTGTGTCCTCCGGAAAAGTACAGGAGGGAAAGAATTGAAGGAACAGGTGCTGGAGGAACAGAGTGAGGAATCAATTCCAAATGGTGTGGATTTTAATGTGCCTCAAAATATGTTAAAAATGTAGAAATCCTTGAGCAGTGGGATAGGTTCATAAACAATCTGCCTCAGGAGTATAGAACGCAGTTGAAACTTTTATTATTGCAATATGAGGGCTTATGTAAGAATCATATGGGGAGAACTATTGCCATTGTACCTGAAGTAGACGCAAAGAATACTATTCCAATAAATCAACACCACTATCGGCTTAATCGTCTCAAAGTAGACAGGTCCAGAAGGAGGTGGAGGCTATGCTCAATTAGGTCATCATCGAACCAAGCCAGAGCGAGTGGAGTTCGCCGATTATCTTCATTCCCAAACCGGATGGGACTCAATGATTTTGGTTGGATTATTAGAAGCTACACACTTACAAAATCAGACTTATATCCAATACCGACATTGGAATACTGTATCGAGAAAGTTGGACAAGTCAGTTACACCACAAAGTTTGACTTGATGCGTAGTTTCTGGCAGGTACCTTTGTCAGAGACAGTAAAATAAATTTTTGACTTATCACGCCAAATGGACTGTATCAATTCAAAGTGATGCCCCTTGGAATGAACAACACACCCAACACATTCCAAAGACCCATGAACACAGTTGTGGCCTGATACATAAACTGTGCAATCTGTTTGGACGATGTAGTGATCTTTACTAAGTCCTGGAAAGATCACTTGGTACAGATGGAAAAGCTCTTTGAAAGAATATGTGAAACAAAACTGGTGATAAAATTAAACAAAACTAAATTCACGAAAGCAGACGTGATGTTCTTGGGACAAAACATCGGTCATGGAAAATTGACCCCATGGAACACAAAGACAAAAGTTACCCAGGAATTTCTACGACTAACCTCGAAGAAAAAAGTGCTTTGCTTCTTAGGAGTCAGCGGATTCTATCGGAAATTTGTTCCAAACCTCAGCAAAGTAGTGGCACCATTAACCAATTTGCTGAAAAAGAACAGATGGACAGAACAATGCCATGAGGCATTCGACCATTAAAAAGAAATATTGACCACCAAACCAGTTTTAGATATACCAAACGTTTCAAAACCTTTCAAAGTTGCCATCGACACTAGTGACGTAGGAGTTGGAGTTATCCTTCTACAGGATGATGAGATGGGATTGTACTTTTCAAAGAAACTCAACATCCACAAGAGAACATGGTCCATGATTGAGAAAGAACTATTGAGTTTGGCACTAGCCTTACGACATTTTAATATGTACTCACAAACAGCGTGTTGGAGGCAGTTGTGTACACAGATCCCAATCTGCTTACATTCGTTGAACGAATTCAAGACTATTTCATTGTAGTCTTAAGTTACAGACTTTTAGTTTAAAAAAATAGACGTGTAGTATGTCGTAAGGATGCAATCACAGATGCGTTCTCACAGATTTAACTCATACAGTTTAGACGAAATTTGCATTTATCCAATGTAAAATATAGGTGTATGGGAAAAATTAACGTGATCTTAGATTTCAGTTATCTGTATGTTATGGTAATGTGTTTAAAGAATAGAAAAACAAATGTTTTAATCATGATGGTTCTTTTTTGAGAGATAAGGTGTTATGAACGTGTTAAGGGTATTGTACCTTTAAGAGAGTTGAAGGATATACAAGCACAGTGAGTTCTGGAAAATTTACAATGTAACATTTGGTTCAGCAGCTGGCAGTACCTGGGTTGCTATGAGACAAAAAATAAAATCAAATTTGTTCAATCCGTGTAAATTATGTCCCAAGAAGCTAAACTACAATCGAGTTTAAATTTGTCATTTGGCAATATTTTTAAAAAAATGAAATGAGCCGATGCATTGGGGTATCAAGCTGTAAACGAAATTGACCAGTTCGGGGAGAACTGCCACGTCACCAACATCTGCAGACTGCCCGGAGAATAGCTCTCTTAAATTCATCTATATTTATCAATGACCTGTGAAACAGAAACACTACGGAGAATAAAAGAAGACAGAGGAAGATACAAAGAGAAGATTCGACAGCTGGCAGGTGGTGAAATTTGTCTGCTTTGGTAAATCTGAATTGGGGGTTTTATCGGGCCAGTATTGTAGAAGGGAAAGTAAAAGATAGGTCAGAGAAAGGAGTTGCAAATATTTGTTAGGTAATTATTCTCTGTTAGCCTTTAAAAACAAAGTTGTTAATTTTTACTTTAATACTGACCTTTAGGATGATTCTTGGCCTTCCGAATTTTTACAGATTACAGCACTGTCTAAATCTTTTCTGTCTTGCAAGTTTAAATTGGTGTGCGGGATGGGGGTGGGGGTGGGGTTTACCCTGTGTTGTAACACTTTAACTCTGATTTCTCTGCAAAGATACTGCCAGACCTGCTGAGCTTTTCCAGCACATTCCTGTCTTCGATTTCTGGTTTACGAAATCGGCAGTTCTCTTGACTTTGTTATGCGTATCATTGGCAGCCTTGGCTGAAGTTCTGGAGGACAGGAAGCAGATACATGGGACCACCATGTTCGGGTTCCAATCCAAGCCATTTACCGAGCTGATTGGGAAGTATATTGCCGTTCTTTCAGTGTCACTGTTTCAACTTCCCTCCCTAATGGTATTGTAAGTCTACCGACAGCACATGGGCTGCAGCGGGTCAATGTGACAGCTCACGCCCACCTTCTCAAGGGCAAAAAGGGACAGGCAATAACTAAGGGACTGGCAATAAATATGATAAGGGACTGGCCTTATCATACTCCATGAATAAATTAACATGAAAAATATTGTCCAGTCCTGCCCAATTCTGGACACTGTACTTTGGGTTTTGTGAACTCTGGCTGGTTGGGTCCAGGCAGTAACCTATTTGTTGTAAACAATTGAAGGAATATGCTGTTTGAAACAATCTGTCAGTCTCTCAGAGGTATGGCCTACATACCGAGCATCACACAGACACTGACATTCACATCCCACATGACTGAGCTCTGAGACAGACAGAGGCAATTGAAAATATATTCATATCTGACTAACATGTTTAAACACACAGTGATATTGTTGCCACGAAAATGATTATGAGTGAATATTAGCAGGGAGAAAGTGAGGACTGCAGATGCTGGAGATCAGAGTCAAAAAGTGTGGTTCTGTAAAAGCACAACCATTCAGGCAGCATCTGAGGACCAAGAGAGTCGACCATTAGTTCACCATATTAATACAAGGGAAATTAATTGTATATTTTCAAAGTCCTTCCATTTAATAATAATTTGGTCTTGGGTGTGGGAATGAGATTTATCATTTCATTGCTACTTACTGTGAGTTGGACACTGTTTTCATCATATTGTTGTTGTAAAAGTGAATGGAATAAATGGGGGATATGATGCTTATTGGACAATTGAAGAGTTGGTGTTATGAAAGGCTATCGAAACTTCAGTAAAGAGACTTTGCTGTTAATGGTTAGAACAATGCGGCAAACATTTGCACAGAGATTTCCACCTCAAGTCACACACATGCTCGTTGGGCTGGGATCATACTGGCCATCAACGGAGCTGTACAATTCTGTTTGTATACTGACATTGTGGGGCTAACATACACTGGATATTGTTTATGAGGGATTCAATGTAAGATGACATGTGCTGCAGGAGCCCATTACCTTTGCAACACCTTCATTCAGGATCAGGTCCAAGGTGCAGAATTACAGAGTTTAGGTGCCATACCAGAAGGGATATAACTTGCAAGACATGGCTGTTTACAGGTCATTGTTACAAATATTGAACTGCGTCTTGATCAGCACCATGCGCTAGTCCATTGACCAGTTTTCCCCACTCACATCTCCCCGTTGTTCAGGTATGTCTATAACCAGTCTATTGTGCCCAGCTCCAGTTTGAAAATTCACTGGATAGATTCTGGCGATGGCCAGTGTTTTGGAGGTCATGGTGAGGTCCAACAACACTGTGTCTGAATTCAGGCTTTTCCTCAAAGTCATTTTCAACAGCTATGCTGCCTGCAAGATGGTGTGTTCATTGATCTGTACATCAATCAGCTGTTTACTACAGTCACTGAATTGTGTAATAGTTAGCTATGTGCTCTGGTAATTCAATTATTGTTCACTTCAATTGTTTTCAACTGAAAAATAATGATGTTTGGTTTATTTTAAAATATGTAAGAAACAAAGTGATATTAACTCTTCATTATACAAAATGTAAAAGTGACCTGTTGTATAAATCCCACAGACTAATCAAGCAACAGTCAGATATTATCTGTAAAGCAGGATTCTGTGAATAGGACTAATACCAGGCAACTTCACCACCCTCTGTGTTAGGGTATGTCACACTGACAGGACAAGCCAGGTAGAGGGTACATAGTCAGTATTGTACTCAGCATTGATGCTGGATCCTGTGGCTGCTGGACTGCTCTGCGGCAGGTTATGGGGGAATCAATAAAAGGGAAACATATAATCGATCACATCATCACCGATCTGCCTGCTGCAGATACACCTCTCCAATTCAATTATGGTAAGAATGGTCACTGCACATTCCTTATGAGAAACAAGGGATAACTTCACATTTTACTGACTCCCCTCACCATGATATGTAGCCCCCCTGGGCAGTGAATAGAACAGTCTTTAAACAGATTGAGAAACTAATGATGATGCATCGATGAGGTGCAGTGGGCCATAGGCAGGAGCAGAATCATACTCTGTACAACTCATACAGTCTGCAACCTCACAGCCCAACATACCTCCCACTGTACAATAACCATCACAGCCCGACAAACTTCCCACTGTACAGTAACCATTATCAGCGGCACTGTGGCTCAGTGGTTAGCACTGCTGCCTCACAGCGCCAAGCTCTGAGGTTTGTTTCCGGCCTCATGTGACAGTCTGTTTGGAGTGTTAGGTGCTTTAGTCAGAGGGAAATGGGTCTGGGTAGGTTAATCCTCGGAGGGTTGGTGTGGACTGGTTGGACTGAAGGGCCTGTTTCCACACTGTAGCGAATGTAATCTACCCTCCAAAGTTCAAGCCAGGAATATGATGGAATAATCACTTGTCTGAATGAGTGCAGCTCCAACAGTGTTCTAGTCTGGACTTTGAAGCGAGAGATAACACAGTTGTGTGGGGAAGATCATGTTCACAAACTTGATTGATTATTTTCAGGAAGTGACAAAATTGACTGATGAGGGCACGGGGCTGGATGCTGGCCGTCTGGACCTTAGCAAGGCCTTTGATGTGGTTCCTTATGACAGGCTCATACGGAAGGTGTAGTGAAATGGGATCCACCGTCAGTTAACAAGATGGATAGAGAACTGTTTGGTCATAGAAGAGAGAGTAGTGGTGGAACAGTGTTGTTGTGACTGGAGATCTGTAAATAGATTGGCGGAGTTGCAGATTGTGAGGATGATTGCCAGAGAATACAGCAGGATGTAGGTCAGTTGCAGACTTGGACAGTGAAAACACAGATGTAACTTTATCTGGACAGGTACATTTTAGAAGGTCCAATGCAGGAGAGAAGTGGATGGAAAAACTACTGATTGTATCAACATCCGAAGGAATCAAGGTGTACAGCTCCACAGTTCCCTGAAAGTGGTAACACGTGTGGATAGGGTGATCAAGAAGACTGACGGCAAACTTGCAGACATGCATCGCAGCATGCAATATGAGAATTAGTAGGTCACATTGCAGCTGTAGATAAACTTAGTTCGAGGAACATTTAGAATATTGTGTACTGTACTGGTTGCCACACGATGTTGAAGTGTTGGAGACGGTATGGAAAAAGTTTACCAGCATGTTGTCTGGTTTGGAGGGTATTAGCCAGAAGGAGAAATTGAACACACATGGTTTGTGTGCACCTGGGCATCATTGACGATGGGGCTACCTGATAGATATTTACAAAACTGTCAGAGGCAGAGATAGAAGGGCAGTTCGAGGCTTTTTCCCAGAGTAGAAATATCAATTACTAGGGACCTTAAGTTTTAGGTAAAAGTGGATATGATAGGTAAGCTTTTTTGCTTTTCCAGACAGAATGTGAAAGTACCTGGAATACACTGATAGAGGGGAAAAGCTAATATAGCAAGGTTAAAGAGGGATCTTGGCACAGACAAGAGACTGCAGCGAACAGAATGACATAGAATGTGCAGAAGCAAAAAGTTTCACTTTAACTGTCAAAGGGTATCATGTGTCAGTGTGGACTTCCTGGGCTGAAGGGCCTGTTCCTGTGCCGGACTGTTCTTTAAGACAAGATTTGAGTGCAGCAGTGGCGAGATGCTGAATGAATGATTCCTGATGATCAACAACCACATTCATGGAGGTCGCTCCTCATCAATTTTCAGCTTCATACCCTCCCTCCCACTGTAGGGAAACTCAATATGGAGAATTTGATATGAAGGTCAGAGCTGGTAACTGGTGACTCCATCTTGCCCCTCGATCCTGCGGCCCTTTATCTTGGACAGCAACATCTTGGGGAACACTGCACTGACAGAAACTGCATGTACTCCACACCCTCCAATGCTGGCATCTGTCACATGCCAGCCTCACCATGCCATCCCAGCAAATCTCCAACACACTACAGTACACTTCTGTACTTCAATGCTGCAGCTCAGGGTGCACTGACAACTCTCGTTGCAATGCTGGTGCAAGGACACTGTGTTCTGGGACACACACCCAGTTCATGGACTGTCCCTCTGGGCTGCTCACTCGGTGTTTGTACACACTCATTTTGATATGCCTTGAGTGTTCACAGAATTATTGCCTTACCTTACCCTGCCCTCAGCAGTGTTTCTCCTCAGCCAGAGCTACCAGGCTCACCCGCCTGCTCCATTGTCTTGGTGTTTCGCACAGACACAAACCCAGGAAGCTTGATACCATTGTCACGGTACCCAGTAATGAGACAAGGGGACTCTCAGATCCCAGTCTGGGAGCTTAGACATGGTCAGGAAGCCTTTTGTGGTTGTTAGGGTTAAGACCCTTCTCCTGTGAGGGGGTGAGGAGCTGAATGTTGGGGAGACCCACGCCTCTCTTGGCACTTTCTCTCCTATTGTGGGATTGGTCTTTATGGGATGTGAAAATTAGCAAGAGGTATTAAGGGAGATGGAAACGGTTGGTGCAGCTATTAGAGCTGGCACAGCTGGGGGAAAGGTGGCAATGTGTCCTGAGTGAGTGAGTGGGCAGCACAGACAGCAGGCAGAGTTGGGTCGAGGAGCAGTGATGAAGTTGGAGAAACTGAGAGACGGTGCTGGATTCAGTGAGGGTAGGTAAGTTCACATGAAGGTATAGGGGTGAGGGTGAGGGTGGGAGAACATGAGCCTTGCTGGGAGGTGGGTGCAGTAACAGAGAGAGAGTGAGAGTGAGGTCACAAATTTCAGATGGTGGCACTTACCCTGGTGGGGTCGAGAAGGTCACTGACCTCCTTCCTACACTGCTGGGCATTCACCCGGAAGGCTGGCACCTCACTGACCCAGGGGTGACCCTCGGACCAAGCTGGCAGGGTCTGGTTTGATGGCCTCCTCCCCTGCCATGTCCTGGAGGAAGTTAATGTCCCTCTCATGCAGCATGCCATCCACCAGGACCTCAGCGGCTTAGTTTCAAAGTGAAGGCCCAGTTTTACCCCCTCTGCCATGTCTAGCGCTGTTTCGGATTGATAATCCAAGAATATAATGACTTTTTAAAGATGGCCACTTTAACAGAGAGGCCAGTGCATTCTGGGATAACTAGGCAGTGGGCAGCTGTTGTAATGAAGGGGAAAAGTCGTGTTAGTATCAGATAAGAGGAATACCACCTGGGCAGGGAGGGTAGTTAATGAGGCAGATTGGGAATGGTATCATTAAAAAATACACTTAACCTTGTAGAGAGAAACCCTCCATGAAACTCGATTAAAATGAGATTTGACCAAATCATACGACGGTTTAGGCCTCTGTCTGTATGAATCAAAATAGGGATGAAATATTGGGAGCAACAAACGTGGAGCGGAGAATTATAAGGAGATTCAAATCCTTAGAAAGGGGTAACACAATGTTCCAGACTGTTAAACAGAGCCGAGGAAAATGCCCTGCCTTATAGTTACCCACATTATCCAATTCTCACTGGATGCAGGGATGGAGCCGGAGGTCTGGAGAACAGCTGACACGGCAGCTTTGTTTAATGTGGAGTAAGTGACTGTCTGAATAGGTCGCGGCTGGAATTCTATGATAGTGGATAAACGGTCACTGAGGAAGTCCCAGGGACTCCAGTCAGTCTGGATTTGTTCCAGGAAGATCGTGTGTAATTAATCTGACTGTATCGGTTTGAGGCACTAACCTGTTATTGCATGTGACTGACTTGGATTTGACAAGAGATCCCATGGCAGATTGTTGAAAAACAGAAACTAAGGGGTCCAGGTGAATGGAGCAAACAACCCAGAGAAGTGCAAAGCAAGGCATTTGGGGACATCAACAATAGAGAGGAATACACAATAAACGAGAATATGGTCAGTGTGGCAGATAAATGAAGGTAGCTGGAAACACCAATAATCTTATTAATCTAGCAAATGGCACCATTTCCTCTATCAGCAAAAGTGCAGAATTTCAGAGCAGGAAGCTTATGCAGGAACTGTATAAATAATGAGCTCAGTCACAGCTTGGGGACTGTGTGCAGTTCTGGTCACCCCATCACATGGAAGGATGGAATTGGACTGGACTCCACCCTGTGACAGTGGAAGTGCAGTTATGGGGAAAGATTGGAACGGAGGATACTGAGAGGAGATTTTATTGGGGTGCACATATTGTCAGCAGCCTGGTATTAAGGGAGACAATACCGTGCTCTTGTTGGAAAGCTCAGTTACCAGTGGTGAATATTTAATGTAATTGGATGAAATATTTGAGAAGTGGTGAGGAAGGTTGTTATTTCACGCAGTTTATGGTTGGGATCTGGGTGTCACACGTGGAAGCAGAGTAGAGGCAGAACTCTCAATCCATTTTAAAAAGGTGGCTGGATCTGCACCCGAAGTCCTATCATATCTGGGGAGACAGAACTAGGGCTTTAAAAAAACAACGTTACATCTTGTCCAATGCAGACAGTAGACAGAGTGATCTCCTCTATACTGTGCGATTTTCTTAAGTTTTCAAAGGTTACCAATATCTGATAGGATCAATATGCAGGAATGAGGGGAGTGGGCAGGGATGAGCAGCGTGTGAATTGATTAGCATCACAATAATACTGATCCCATCCTTTATACACAATGCTACTTCACTTGTTGGCCTATTTATCCTTGCTGTAGAAATGGGGAAAACCTTTGATTATACAGTTCCCAGTCCTGGTCACACTGCAGCCCCATCTCCATAATCCCAGCTCCATCTGACCAGGTTCACACGATTTAAAATTACCATTTCACTGGTCTTGTTGAAAAGTTCCCAGCTTCATTCTTGCCCCATTGAAGGCTGCTCTCAGTCAACTGTTTCTTCCTCTCAATTGTTGTATATCATTCTCTACCATCATCCTGAACTTTAGAATAAAATGATCATTGCGCCCCAAAATGTTCCCCAACTGACACTGGCTCCACTTGCCCAACCTCTTTCCCAAGGACCAGGTCCAACAGTACATGGTCTCTTGGGCTGGACACATACTCCTGCAGTCAGCTCTCCTCCATGTAATCCAGGAATACTCGAACCTCGTGACCCTGCACATGTATCCCTGTCTATTTCTGGAAACATTACGTTTCTCAGTATAACCGATCTGTAGTCTTTTCATCACTCTGAAATGCCCCTGCATATTTATTCTCTCCATCATTTATTTGATTGCTGGCTGACAGACTGTACCTCACAGTGTAATTGTATACTTGTTGACTATACCTCCAGCCAAATTCATTCCGTCCTTGGACGGATCCTCTTTCTGCTGGACCCCTTAACTAACGCTAATCTAAATCAATACTTCTGCCTTCATCCTTTCCCTTCCCTTCTATCATTTTGGAATCCTTTATCCCCAGCAATATTTAACACCCAGTCCTGCCATTCTTGAGCCAGCTCTCTGCGATCAGTCCATCAGATTTCAACACACCAATCTGCATCTGGAACTCTTCAAACTCTGAGTATTCATGTCCATGCAGAGTACCTCATATTAAGGCTTTCTTTCTCACTCCATCTTCCACTGATAAACCTGTTGTTGTAAATTAGTACCAACTGCATCTCCCATTATTTTGAGACTCCTGGTAAGCTCCTCTACGATTCCTGTTTGGATCCTAAGCACACACCAAGTTATTTTCAACCCCTCCCACACACCCCGTATGACATTTCGTCCCAGCTCTGTCACGTTAGCCCATCCAGCTTGTACAATTGCTGCCGTCCCCAGAATCAGTCCCAATGTCCCAGGAATCTGAAGCCCTTCCTGCTGCACCATCGTTCCAGTCACACTCTCATCTACCTAAAACTCCGAGTCCTGTTCACACTTGGACACGGCACTGGGACTATTCCAGGGATTGCTACATTTGAGACCCTGCTTGTTAACCATCCTCCTAGCTCCCTAAATTCTGATTCACAGACCACTTCACCCTTCCTACCCAGGCCCTTCCTTCCAACATGGACATGACCTTTGACTTTTCACTGTCCCGCAGACACAGTGAAATTCTTCACCCCACTATCCTGGAATTACAGACAGGCTGACATGTTCTTCAATTTCCTTTCTCCCCTGTGAATATTGCTGCTCCTTCTTTCTCCCTCCCCTCCTGTACAGTCAGGCTGCTTGTGTTGCCACAAATGTGGCTCTGACTGCCCTCCCTTGAGCAGCCCGCATCTTCATCAGCTTCAAAACTGGGAAATTGAATTGGGAAGGAGATACCAGGATATTCTAGTATTCCCTGGCTGTTTCTCTGCAATTGCCTAATTCCCCCATTCTCTTCCTTATTCCAGGCCGTCATGTCTGCAGGGTGATCTGGTGTGTGTGTGTGTGTGTGTGTGTGTGTGTGCGCGCGCGCGCGCGCACGCGCGCTATCCCCCTAACTCCCAGCATCACAGATGTCACATAAGAGTCTCCACTCCCTGTCTGAGCTTCAAGACCCAGTGTCATCTAGGACATGAGCAGGGGCTATGACTTCCCAATCTAACAGATCACATTTTCCATCTGACAAACTTATCTTGCCATGTCTTAAAATGCACCATGTCTGGAGTAACTTAATTAATGACTTAGAATGAAGTTAACATTCGGGAAATAACAATGTGGTTAAGTCCCTTATTCAACTGTGGCTTACGGAGGGTAATTTATTATATTGGCTCACAATTTCACATCTCGCTCTTATTTCTGTGTTCAACCCTTATTTCAGAAGTTGAAAAAATAAATTTGCTAATTAATTTGCAATTAACTGACAGTTGCTAATAACGGTGTATTTATCAGCCAATGAACTAACAGCATTTTCTGTGATGGATCTGGCAATTGTGTCAAACTCATTGCAGGCAGGTCCCAGCAGCAGAACGTTATCTCTGTGACTCCCAGGGACGTGTAATCCTCCAGCTCCCACTCTATTCTGCTCCCTCACAGGGTCACCGTCTCTGTAACTCCCAGGTACGTGTAACCCTCGAGCTCCCACTCCACCCTGCTCACTCACATGGTCACTCCCTCTGTGACTCGGTGCTGATTTCGAGCCTCCTGCTCTGCTGTTTCTCCAACTCCAAGTCCCAGTCGGCCTCAATCCTCGCGACTGATTTATATTCACCCGCTTTGTTCTGCTCTCTCTCAGGTTCTCTTCCTTTGTGACTCCCACGTAATGATAGGCCTCAAGCCTCAGCTGAGATTTATAACATCCCATTCTGCACTGCTGCCTTACAGAATCACTGTTGTGCCTGGAAGACAATGGGAAAGAGGATGATTAGACAGAGCAGAGGGTACTACACTGATTGAGCGAGCTATGTGGGATGGAACAGGTTATCTGAAGAGGTAGGCAGACCTGCAGTGCCTAAAGCAGGTTAATGGAAGATACAGCGAGAGTTGAAGACACTGAAGAAGGCAAAGGAAATAGAAAGATTGCGGCTTGTTCATGACGTGGCTTTGTAGAGTCTGAAGGGCTTTTTCTGAGCTGCTCACAGAGATGTGTAGACTTCAGCAAATACAAATTGAGAGCCAGCAAGTGTTGTATGGTACTGGAGCTCTTGGATGTTACGGAGTTAAAAGACTTGCAGTAACTGGGGGGAGTCTCAACTTTTGGAGCACTGGTGGTGTTCAAGGACCCTCAGGACATGAGGAGGTGCAGAGAATTGGAGCGTTCGAAATAGAGGGATTGTAGGGGCTGCAAATCCTGAAATGGATAAGGAGGATAAAAGTACCAATTTAGCACACGCAACCATTGTAATTACAGAGATTTAAGGAAGGGAGCCTGTGCTGTCATTATTAGAGTTATATGGAGAGTTACGAAAGCTGAAGGGGTTCCAAATTTAAAAAGGAAGAGATTTTGGTAATCAGAATTTAAATATGAATAAAGAAATTTTAGAGATCCCTAGCACAGATGGGAATGGAGGAGGTGAGATAGTGTGAGGAACTATAAGAGTTATAAGTCGGGTAGGATGTCAGATATAAAAGGGAGAGCTGCATTGTCTGTATGCAGTTAGAGACATGAGGAGTGTTTTAGCGCCTGCTGGAGGCTACACGGATAACCACAGTTCCAACGGCTGGTGCAGTGGCTCAGGAAGGCAGCTCACTACCACCTTCTCAGGGACAGCTCAGCCAACAAAGCTCATGTTCATGAATGAAGGAAGGAATAAAAGATCTACAAATAGCACTGGGGTCACTCAGGAAGGCCTTTTCAAAAGCACTTCACAAACCCAGAACAACGATAACCTGGAAGGACAGGAACTCCAGGTGCATGGGAATACCAGCATTTCCAAGGTGCCCTCCAAGTCATGCTCCAATCTCCCAGCACTGTGTCTGTCCCTACACCCAAAGGACTGCAGTGGGTCATGAAGGCAGCTCCCCACCACCTTCTCCAAGGAATTACAGATGGGAAGGTAATGGTGAAACTTTACTGTTTACAGCCAGCCAGAAAAATAAATCCAGCAGTGGGTGTGAAATGACATTTCCGTTTCAGAACAACATGCTTAATATGGATAGAGAATTTGTTTGACTGGCACAAGGCAGAGTGTGAAGAAAGTTCACAATGGGAACTGGTGATGAGGGGAGCTCCACGGGCTCAGTGTTGGGACTACACGCTGCACGTTATACATTAAAGACTGGACAAAGGATGTGAAGGGGTATGAGAAATAGGTTTCCAAGAAAGCTCTCAGGGATGAAATTTGTGTCATATGAGGAGCAGGTGAAGTCTCTGGGTCTGCACTTGATGAAGTTTCAGAGGCAGCGGCAGAATCTCATTCAAACTTACAGAATACTGAGGGGCCTGGATGGAGTGGACGGGGACAAGATGTTTCCACGAGCAGGAGAGACTAGGCGCCAAGGGCACAGCTTCAGAGTGAAGGGACGACCCTTTAGAATAGAGATGTGGACGAATTTATTCAGCCAGAGGGTGATTGATCTGTGGAACTCACTGCCTCATGGGACTGTGGATGCTAAGTTATTCAGTGTATCTTACTCAGAGATAAGCAGGCTCTGGGTGAATAAGGAGATCAAGGGTTACAGGGAGTGGGAGAGTGGGGTTGAGAAACAATTCATACACAATCGAATAGTGGAGTAGACCTGATGGATTGAATGGTCTAATTCTACCCCTATACATGATGGCCTTATGGACTGCGCTTATTCCATAAGTTTCTAAGTGTGCAGTTAGTATTTCTGGCATATCATTTAACATACATTCCAGCACTTTCGTGATTATTGCAGTCACTTCTTGGTTTCAGATCAACTGCAGAAAGCTATGCTATGGTATAACTTGGGAATCCTGGTGTATAAATCTCAGAAAGGTAGCATACAGGGACAGCATGACATAGAGAATGTAAATGGAATGCTGCCATTGATTTCAAAGGGAATAGAGAATAAAAATAGGGAAGGCTTGTAACAACTATAGAATACTCCTGTCAGCCCGCACTGAGAATACTGTGAACAGGTTTGGTCCCCTATCTGGAGGGAAAATGTCCTGACATTGGAGGCAGCCCAGAGAAGGTTCACCAGGCTGATCTTAAAAATGGAGGGATATTGATGAGAAGAGGTGGAGAAGGTTGAACTTGCAGTCATTAAAATTTAGAAAATGAGGCAAATTTATTGATACACCAAAGATTCTTGTGTTCTTACAGATTCGGTACTGAGACATTGTTTCCCTGAGCAAGGATCTGTAACCGGAGATGAAGGGGAATACAGTTACCAGACAGCTAAGAGAGAAATGCTGGGCTGTAGAGACTGGAGGATGTTACAGAGTTTGGTGATTTGAGATCAGGTGGTTATCGGGCTGAAAGATGTCAAGTAGAGTTACAGGATTATCAGTTTTGAAGGATTTACAGAGATTGGGAGGAATATAGGTTCTAAAGATTAAACAGAGGCACTGGAGAGTAGACAGATGGGGTGGTATTGGAGCTACAGGAGTTTATAGAGAAAGGGAGGACTGGAGGGACTGGTGAGTACACAGGTAGGGGTGGTAGTTGGAGCTGCAGGAGTTTATAGAGACCGGGAGGATTGTTGGTGCTGGTAATTACACTGACATGGACAAGAGTTGGAGCTGCAGGAGTGAGTGAGATAGGGAGCGTTGAAGGGGCTGGATCAGTTCACACAGCCAGGGAGAAGCGTAGGGATTGGAGGAGCGAGAGATACTGAGGGTTGTAGGGCTGCAGAAGTTCAGAGAGTTACTGAGGACTGTGAAGGCAGGTTTGCAGCATTCTCATCAGTTACATCACGATGTGGAGTGCTGTTCTGGAGGGGGTTACAAAAATCAAGAGGGTTGCAGATACTGGAAGATATTACAAAGACAGTGAGCTGTCGTATTTGAGGAGGTTACAGCGACAGGATGTGTTGAGGAGTTGGAGGCTGCTAAAGGTGTTAAACATGCTGCAAGGGATCAAAACCTTACATCGATCGGTGGATTGGAAGCTCTGGAGATAAAGAATGAGAATTGCAGTGACTGAAGAATATCACAGAGATGGGGAGTAACATATGAGGAGTAACATATGAGTTAGAGGAGTTATAACATGAGATGGGCTGTATTCAACGGAGTCTGGGAAGATACAAGGAGATCTGAAGGGACTACAGGTGATCAAAAGGACGGTGAGGCTTCTCACTGTCGGATTGGGTCAGTTTATGTAGGCATGGGGTATTTTATGGAATTGTGTGACTTACAGAGATTAAGAGAGTTGTATACAATTGAGGAAAGAACAGAGATATGGAAGGCTGTAGTTAATGAAGACTTTTGTTGATGTCAGATGCTGACGTTCTGGAAAGAATATGGACCGGAAAGCTGTATAATCTGTCAGAGCTTACAGAGACAGGAACAGCAATAGATCCTGGAGACACAAACACAGATAGGGAGTATTGCAGACACTGGAGGAGGTTTCTGCTTTAGGGATGGTTGGAGGGGAGTGTAATGTTTACACAGATAGGGGTCTAAGAGCTGGAGAAGGTTATGGAGATGATGAGATTGGTGGGGGGACTGGAGGAGCTTACATTGACAGGCCGGGTGATAGTGACGGGAGATTGTTACAGAGATAGTAAGTCTTATAGAAACTGATCAGGAGAGTCACAAGCATTGGAGCTGGTTCCACAGATCGGGGTTTTACAGTGTCCTGGGAGGATTACGCAGATAGGGAGGTTTGTAGGATGTCCACATTTTCAGAGTGTTTCAGGAATGGAAAAGGTTAACCAGTTAAGGAGGGATGTTGGAGCTGTGGGAGTTCACAGAGACTCGGAGGTTTGAAGGGGTTCGGATAGATGGATATATTTAGGGGCAGTAATATGGAATGCAGAGGGAGAGTTTGGATTAGATTCCCTCCAGCATGAGAACAGGTACTTCGGCCCAAGAAGTCCACACCAACTCAACAAAGAGTAATCCACCCAGACCCACTTCTCTCCGACAATGCACCTAACACTATGGACAATTTAGCATGGCCAATTCACCTGACCTGCACATCTTTGGACTGTGGGAGGAAACTGGAGCACCTGGAGGAAACCCACGCAGAAACAGTGAGAAGGTGCAAACTCCACACAGACAGACAGTCACCTAACGCTGGAATCGAACCTTAGTCCCTGGTACTGTGAGGCACCATTGCTCACCATTGAGCCACCGTGCTGCCCCAAATTACAGAATTACACAAAGAGAGAGTGTTTGAGGTGCTGGGAGGACTGCAGGTAGTGGCCGAGCAAACAGAGATGTGGAGTGCTGCTGTGGCTTGAAAAGGGTCTGGAGGTGTTCACATCGGTAAGGAGGTCGGGAGGGTTGGGAGAAGGTTACTGTGGTCGTGTGGTGCTATAGGCCAGGAGGCAGGAGTGTGATCGGACCTGCAGAAGGTTACAGTGATATCGTGTTTTCTTGGGGCTTGAGGATAGTACACAGGTGGGTATTTTGCTTCAGGCTGGAGGATTGTACAGAGACGGCGTTACTGTAAGTATCGTGCAAAACTACAGAAATGGGAATTTTTGCACTGAGTGCAGGATGAGATCATTGAGATTGGGCATGTTATTGACATTGGAGCAATTTACATACAGGGAGAGTCGTCAGCATTGGAGGAGATTTCAAATATACAGCAGGAATTTGGGAGGGGTGGAGGTTACAGAAATAGGAAAATTTCTGGGAATTACAAGCATTCAAGACATTGGCTCAAACAAGTTCGACCGAAGGCATGTTTCCTTGCTGTCTGACTCTATCACATGACAATAGAGAGTGTGAGAGGGAGAAGAGAGTACAGAAAGATCCCAGGTTTCAATACCATCTCCTTGAGGGAGGCCTGCTTTCCCTTCTGTTGTACTGATCCTCACTAAGACAGCACAGGCCTGAATTGATAACTGTCAACTTACTGTATTGACATAGGAAGGCTCAGTACAGCAGAGATGAAAATTAACAAGATGGTGGGGTTTGAGCCTGAGACCATCATGCTCTGTGTTTACCCTTCAACACTGTATCTGTGTCACGTCTTCCGGACCAAAGTTCGATCCCTTAAATACACTCTGCTCTGTTCACTGTGAGTGATTTTACCTCACTGCAGGATTTACTGCAGGCTCCAGGTCTCACTCTCCATCTCTCGGGCTGACCAACTGTCTTCAGTGTGGTGATGGACGAGACAGGAATTGGGAATTCTGTTGAATCAAGAGCATCCTGAGTATCTACAGGAGCTAGAGAAACAGACAGAATGGGAAATTAGACTGATGCAGTGAGGGTTACACATGGAGAATGGAAATGAGCCCCACAGAGATCGGGAAAATCCCAGTCTCCATCCCTGGTCTGTGTTGCCTCATCTCCCTGGAGTGGAGAATTCTGTTGGCTCAGGATCTGGAGTAGCTGCAAAAGGTGCAGTCACCGGCATCAATTAAACACACACAGTGACAGATACCACATGGAGAGAGACTGTGTGATATCACCAGAGTGCAGGAAGGTATCAGGATCAAACCACAGTCAGGAAGAAGGTGCACTGGGATCAGTATTCAGGGATGAGGGAGCTATCAGTGGACCAGGGAATGACCTCGTGTTACTCTCACTAGACTGTTCATCCAGAATTAAATGCCAGAGTCAGGGATACACATCTAACCGCTTAAAAATACCCTTTCAGTAAGCAAATCTGTTATAGGCTGCCAGTCTGGCCTACACATGAATCCAGACCCAGGGCAATGGGATTGACGCTCAAATGCCCACTGTAATAATCTGGCAAGTCACTCAGCTCTAAGGCTGGTCAGGGTGGGCATGCGATGCTGGCCAGCCAGAGACAGCAATATCCCATGAGTGATTTAAAATCAATACTGCTGGGAGCAGTGTCCTGGTCTATCATGTCGGTAGGTTTATGGACAGGGCTTTAAACTGACAGAGAGGATGCAGGTGAAAGTAGCTTTCAAAATCCAAAGAGAAAATGTGAAGCCTCAGAACAGCATGGGAATGTGGCTGAAGACAAGCAGAAAGGAACAGGAAGGGACAGAGTTTAACTAAAACTGTACATCAATGAATTAGTTTGTGACAGGACATCGTGGGGAAGAGGAAATTATAATGTTGTTTTGATTTGGAATGGACAAAGTATCTACAATAAGGTAATAGACTTGTGACACAGAGATAAATGAGACTTAGTCACCAGAGACTTAGTCACCAGACAGACGTGATTACAGGGTGAACAAAAGGAGGAACATAAATATTCAGCAGTAAACAACCTTACAGGATCTCAGGGAGAATGGAAAAGCAAGATGGGAACCCTGACACTATTGGATAACAAAGGCATTACAGAGAAAGCATTTGGCCTCAGATTATGCAGCTGAATCAGCCTGAATGCAGATTCTGGGTGCTATGTGTCAAAAACACAAGCAGGAGAACAGTTTTTATGCTGGTAAAAACAATGACTGCAGATGCTGGAAACCAGATTCTGGATTAGTTGTGCTGGAAGAGCACAGCAATTCAGGCAGCATCCAACGAGCAGAGAAATCGACGTTTCGGGCAAAAGCCCTTCATCAGGAATAAAGGCAGTGAGCCTGACGCGTGGAGAGATAAGCTAGAGGAGGGTGGGGGTGGGGAGAGAGTAGCATAGAGCACAATGGGTGAGTGGGGGAGGAGATGAAGGTGATAGGTCAGGGAGGAGAGGGTGGAGTGGATAGGTGGAAAAGGAGCTAGGCAGGTCGGACAAGTCCAGACGAGTCAAGGGGACAGTGCTGAGCTGGAAGTTTGAAACTACGATGAGGTGGGGAAACGGAAAATGAGGAAACTGTTGAAGTCCACATTGATGCCCTGGGGTTGAAGGTTTCTGAGGCGGAAGATGAGGCGTTCTTCTTCCAGGCGTCTGGTGGTGAGGGAGCGGAGGTGAAGGAGGCCCAGGACCTCCATGTCCTCGGCAGAGTGGGATGGGGAGTTGAAATGTTGGGCCACGGGGCGGTTTGGTTGATTGATGCGGGTGTCTCGGAGATGCTGCCTTGCAGTATTTCATTGCTCATCCCTGCATTAAACAGGAATTCATTAGAAATTGTAGCAAAGGTGGTGTGATAATTTTTGAAGACTTCAATCTTTTTATAATCTGGGACAGACACATTGGCAAGAGTGATATTATCCGAGATCCTCCTTGAATGTTTTTTGTCAGTGTTTCTTTGAATAACGCATTGTTCAAATAGCTAGGGATGTAATTATCTCAGATCGACCATTGGGTGATGAAGCTGAGTGAATGAGTAATATCACACCGAGATACTCCAAGAAATTATACCGGAATTCAAAGAGTTTATGACATTTTAAAGTGACCATAAAGCACACCCGAGCATC
Organism: Chiloscyllium punctatum; assembly: GCF_047496795.1. Lineage (NCBI taxonomy): Eukaryota > Metazoa > Chordata > Chondrichthyes > Orectolobiformes > Hemiscylliidae > Chiloscyllium > Chiloscyllium punctatum. Next base: position 23,936,589 of record NC_092767.1, read on the forward strand.
AGTAACAAAGCCCATTATATGATTTTGAGAGAGAACTGACCAAGGTAAACAGGGGAAACAGACTGAAATGTCAGGCTGTAAATGAACAGTGTAAAACATTTAGAGCCAGAGACCGAGAGACGTACAGCACATAAACGGACCCTTCGGTCCAACTCGTCCACGCGACCAGATATCCTTTCCTAATCTCGTCCCATCTGCCAGCACTTGGCCCATATCCCAATAAACCCTTTTTATTCATATACCAATCCAGATGCCTTTTGAATGCTGCAATTGTACCAGCCTCCACCACTTCCTCTGGCAGTGCATTCCCTACATAACCACACTCTGCGTGAAAATGTTGTCCCTTAGGTCCCTTTTAAATCTTTCATCTCTCACCCTAAACCTACGCCTTCCATTTCTGGTCTCCACTACCCCAGGGAAAAGACCTTATCTGTTTATCCTATCCATGCCCCTCATGATTTTATAAACCTCAAGAATGTCAGCCCTTAGCCTCTGACGCTCAAGGGAAAACAGTATCAGTCGTTTCAGCCTCTCCCGATAGCTCAAATCGTCTAACCCTGGCAACATCCTTGTAAAACCTTTCTAAACACTTTCAAGTTTCACAACATCCTTCCAATAGGAAAAAGACCAGAGATGCATGCAATATCCCAAATGTGCCTGAAACAGTGTGCCGTACAGCTGCAACATGACCTCCAAACTCCTATAATCAATGCTCTGACCAATAAAGGAAAGCATACCAAACACCTTTTTCACTATCCGCTTACCTAGGTAACACTCACGGGGGCATGGGCGTGGACATGGATTGGACGGTGGGTGTGGTGGGCGGGGGGGGGGCTGTGTTGAATGGGTTTGGGGACGGGCTGAGGGTGATGTAGGATGTGTCTGGGAAGTGGGGGCAGGCGGCGAGTGGAGGGTGGTGTCAGATGGTTTTGGGGGCAGGATTCGCTGTTGGGTCGGTTTGGGGGGGTGACATTGAGAGGCGGGTGGGGCAGTGTTGGATGGGTTTGGAGGCGAGCGGGGTGTGTTTTTGGGGTCTGACAGGGTGTAGTGGGTCACTCATGGCTTGCTGCTGCCTAGTCACCTGAACAGGGAGCAGACTGGACTGAAAACTCCGAGCCCCAGAGGAAAGGTACTGAATCGATTAACCGAATAATCAATTATTCGAACGCAATAGTGCCCGTCCATCTCGTTCAGATAATCGACGTTCCTCTGTAAACCATCTGGAATATACCCTAGTGTTGTGTGAGAGTTTTACCTTCACCCAATCAACCCCTGCTCGATCCTGCTGAATGGCCCCAATATTGGCCCAGTTCCAGTTTAAGACCTAAATCTGTCAACCCGTCTGATCTTTTTCCACAACTATGTTAAAACAAAGACAGTTGTGGTGACTGGACGCAATGTGCTCTCCGACTGGTACTTCAGTCACTTGCCTGACCTGGTTTTCTGAGGAGAGGTCCAGTGTTGCACCCGCCTGAGTAGCGTAGCGCCCTCTACGTATTGATTGAGGAAACGTTCTTGGACACATTTTACAAATTCCACGCAGTACAGGCCTTTTACCCTCTGGTTGACCCAGCCAATCCAGGGGAAGTTAAAATCTCCATCCAATACTACTCTATTATTTTTATAGGTACCTGCAAACTCACTACACATTTGCTCCTCTCGTACCTGCTGGCTATTTGAGGGTCGAGAACACGATCCCAGCAGACTGACCATCCCATCTTTGTTTCTAACTTTTAAATTTACGGCCTCATTTGATGACTGCTTAACAGAATTGTCTCGAAGCACTGTTCTTATGTCCTTTCTAATCAAAAGGGCACCTCCCCCTCCTCACTTACTTGTCCTTCTGTCCCACCTGTAGTTTCTGTATCCTGGGACACTGAGCTGCCAGTCCTGCCCTTCTCTCAGCCATTTTCTATTATGGCTACAATATCCCAGTCCCCAGAGGTAATCCATGCTCTGGGCTCGTCTGCCTTACCAGTCAGGCCTCGTGTGTTGAAATAAATGCCCTTTAAACCAGATATCTTTCCCTCCCTCGACTGTGCCCCTGGATATCCTGAATAGGTAACTTGCTCTTGATGGCTGATGTATTTCCCATGACTTTTCGATGGTCCCTCTCTCACTCAGAATCTCAACTCCCTGCCAAACTAGTTTAAATCCTCCTGGGTAACACTATGAAATCTCCTCCCTGGGAAACTTGTGCCCCTTTGCTTCAAGTGCAAACCATTCCCTTTGGACAGGTCCCCTCTACCCCAGAAGAGATCCCAATGACCCAAGAACTGAAAACCCTGCCCACTATACCAGCTCCTCAGCCACACATCCATTCGGCCTACCTTTCTATTTCTATCCTCACTGGCACTTGGCACTGGGAGTAATCTGGAGATCATTAAGGTCAATATCCTGCTTTTGTAACTTCTCACCTGACTCCCTGTACTCATTTCACAGGACCCCATCCCTTTGTCTAACTCTGTCATGTGGACCAATGTGCACAATGACCTCTAGATGTTCACCCTCCCCCTTCATAATGTTCAATAACGACTCAGAGACATCCTTGACCCTGGTACCTGGGAGGCAGCACACAATCCTAGGTTCTCTTCTGGAGCCACACAGTCTCCTGTCTGTCCCCCTCACAACTGTGCCTCCTCTCAGTATCACGATCATTACAGAGGATCTGGCAAACAGAGACTGGGAGAAACTCCCGGCAGTTGGGTCCATGTTAGGATAGTGGAGTATTTTAAAGTGATGCAGTGAGAATGCAGGGCCAGTTTGCTCCTTGAAGAGTGAATAGTAAAGGCAGCAAGTCCAGTGAATACTGATCAAGTGATAACGTGAGTTTGATAAAGAAAATACAGTGCAATAAAATCAGGTGAAGCCCTTCACAAGTATAGAGAGTACAAGGGGATTGTGGAAAATGAGGGACAAACAATGGTCATGAAATATATTTGGCAGATACGATCGTGGAAAAGCCACAGGTATTTTATCAGCATCGTGAGAGTAAGAGGATTCCCGGCGATAGAGGGAGGCCTGTGAGAAACTAAAGGGACAATCTGTGCATGGAGCCAGAGAAAGCAGGTGAGGTCTTCAATGAATACTTCCCATCTGTATTCACACAGGAGAAAGGCATTGTAGCCGGGGATTTCAGTTGGGATGCTGAGGTTCCAGAACATGTTAAGATCAATAAAGAGGAGGTATTAAATGTTTTCACAGGCATAAAGGTGGAGAAATCTCCATTGCCCAATGAAATGTACAGAACATAGATAGAACATAGAACAATACAGCACAGAACAGGCCCTTCGGCACACGATGTTGTGCCGAACATTTATCCTAGCTTAAGCACCCATCCACGTATCTATCCAATTGCAGCTTAAATGTCACCAATGATTCTGACTCTGCCACTCCCACAGGCAGCGCATTCCATGCCCCCACCACTCTCTGGGTAAAGAACCCACCCTTGACATCCCCCCTATACCTTCCACCCTTCACCTTAAAGTTATGTCCCCTCGTAACACTCTGTTGTACCCGGGGAAAAAGTTTCTGACTGTCTACTCTATCTATTCCTCTGATCATCTTACAAACCTCTATCAAGTCACCCCTCATCCTTCGCCATTCAAATGAGAAAAGTCCTAGCACTCTCAACCTATCCTCGTACGACCTATTCTCCATTTCAGGCAACATCATGGTAAATCTTCTCTGCACCGTCTCCAACGCTTCCACATTTATCCTAAAGTGAGGCGACCAGAACTGCACACAGTACTCCAACTCTGGCCTAACCAAAGTCCTGTACAGCTGCAACATCACTTCACGACTCTTGAATTCAATCCCTCTACTAATGAACGCTAATACACCATAGGCCTTCTTACAAGCTCTATCCACCTGAGTGGCAACTTTCAAAGATCTATGTACATAGACCCCAAGATCCCTCTGCTCCTCCACCTTACTAAGAACCCTACTGTTAACCCTGTATTCCACATTCGTATTTGTCCTTCCAAAATGGACAACCTCACACTTGGCAGGGTTGAATCCCATCTGCCACTCCTCAGCCCCGCTCTGCATCATATCTAAGTCCCTTTGCAGCTGACAACAGCCCTCCTCACTATCCACAACTCCACCAATCTTCGTATCATCTGCAAATTTACTGACCCACCCTTCAACTCCCTCTTCCAAGTCATTATTAAAAAATACAAACAACAGAGGACCCAGAACTGATCCCTGTGGAACTCCACTTGTAACTGGACTCCATGCTGAATATTTACCATCTACCACCACTCTCTGACTTCGACCGGTTAGCCAGTTTTCTATCCAACTCGCCAAATTTCCCTCTATCCCATGCCTCCTGACTTTCCGCATGAGCCTACCATGGGAAACCTTATCAAATGCCTTACTGAAATCCATGTACACTACATCCACTGCTCTACCCTCAGCCACATGCTTGGTCACCTCCTCAAAGAATTCAATAAGACTTGTAAGGCAAGACCTACCCCTCACAAATCCGTGCTGGCTGTCCCTAATCAAGCAGTGTCTTTCCAGATACTCATAAATCCTATCCCTCAGTATCCTTTCCATTACTTTGCCTACCACCGAAGTAAGACTAACTGGCCTGTAATTCCCGGGGTTATCCCTATTCCCTTTTTTGAACAGGGCACAACATTCGCCACTCTCCAGTCCCCTGGTACCACCCCCGTTGACAGTGAAGACAAAAAGATCATTGCCAACGGCTCTGCAATTTTCTCTCTTGCTTCCCACATAATCCTAGGATATATCGCGTCAGGCCCATGGGACTTGTCTATCCTCAAGTTTTTCAGAATGCCAAACACATCTTCCTTCCTAACAAGTATCTCTTCTAGCTTACCAGTCATTTTCACACTCTCCTCTTCAACAATATGGTCCCTCTCATTTGTTAATACTGAAGAAAAGTTCTCATTCAAATCCTCTCCTATCTCTTCCGACTCAATACACCGTCTCCCATTACTGTCCTTGATCGGACCTACCTTTGTTCTCGTCATTCTCATGTTTCTCACATACACATAAAATGCCTTGGGGTTATCCTTGGTCCTACCGGCCAAAGATTTTTCATGCCCTCTCTTAGCTCTCCTAATCCCTTTCTTCAGCTCCCTTCTGGCTATCCTGTATCCCTCCAATGCTCTGTCTGAACCTTGATTCCTCAACCTAATGTAAGCCTCCTTCTTCCTCTTTACAAGACATTCAACCTCCCTCGTCAACCAAGGTTCCCTCACACAACCATCTCTTCCCTACCTGACAGGTACATATATATCAAGGTCACGTCGTATGTGGTCCTTGAAAAAGTTCCACATTTCCACGGCATCCTTCCCTAACACCCTATGCTCCCATCTTATGCTCCTAAGATCCTGTCTTACAGCATCGTATTTATCCTTCCCCCAATTGTAAAAGCTACCCTGTTGCATGCACCGATCTCTCTCCATAACCAAGGTGAAAGTCACAGAATTGTGGTCACGATCACCAAATTGTTCAGACACAAACAAGCCTTGTCCCGATTCGTTACCAAGTACCAAATCTAATCTGGCCTCCCCTCTGGTTGGACAATCTCCATACTGAGTTAGAAAAGCTTCCTGGACACACTGCACAAACACCGCTGCAGGTATCCCAGGCTGCTATGTTATTCATAGGAGGACCTCTGCCTATCCTCACGTAGTCTGCACGACATAGCCACAGCAAAGTATTTGCCACCCAATTACCCTCTTCAAAGGCCAAGCAAGTTACTCATTTCAAGGTCAGTTAGGATTGGGCAAGAAAGGCTGGTCAGCCAGAGACACCCACATCCCAAACCTGATTTAATAAATAATCCATTAGGATGGTCTCACTGGAACCGTGCTGGGACCAGTGTCCTGAGCAATCATGTCGGTAGGTTTATGGACAGGGCTTTAAACTGACAGAGAGGATGCTGGGACAGGGTTCAGGTGAAAGGAACTTTCCAAATCCAAAGAAAAAAGGTGCAGCAATGGAACAGCATGGGGATGTAGCTGAAGGCAATCAGAAAGGAACAGGATGGGACAGAGTTTAACTAAAATTGTACATCAGCGAATAGATTTGTGGCAGAAAATTGTGGGAAAGAGTAAGTTTTTTTTGTTTTAATGGATAACATCGCTGTAGTAAGGTAGATGAATTTGTGACACAGAGATAAAAGAGATTTAGACACCGGGGAGACATGGATACAGGGTGAACAAAAATATTCAATGGGTCACAATCTTGCGGAAACTCAGGAAAAATGGGTAACACTAAAAATAATGGATAACAAAGGCATTAGAGAGAAAGCATTTGGCATCAGATCATGAAGTAGAGTCAATCTGAATGTAAATTCTGGCTACTATTGCCAAGGACACAAGCAGCAGAACAGTTTTAGCCACTGAACAGTATTCCATTGCTCATCATTGCATTAAACAGGAACTCATTGGAATTTTTTAACAAAGGCATTGTGGTAATTTTGGAAAACCTCAATATTCGTATAATCTGGGACAAAAACACGGTCAACATTGATATTGGAAGAAGACTAAGGTTAATTTTTTTCAGTATTTCTTCGAAAAACACATTGTGCAACTGGCTAGGGGCACAACTATCACAGAGCGACCGTGTGATGAAACTTAGTGAATGAGTCATGTCACTGGGAGAGATCCTTCGGGAAATTGTGATAAATTGCAGTTTAAATAAATATAAAGTTTTAAAGTGAATCACAGAAGACAAGCTGCAACTAGAAACAAAAATAGCCAATTATATGTGTGTGAGAGGAGAAATGACCAAGGTAAACAGGCTAAACAGACTGAGACATGTGTCTGTAAATGAACAGCAGAAAACATTTGAAGGAACAGTGTAAAACACTGAACAGAAGGACATTTCATTGAAACAGTAAAACCTCAGCAAGAAATCCCCACTGGTCCCGCACTCAGGACAAAAGGGATCATACTAGATTATGAGGCTGAGAAGATCCCCAAAAAGTACTTAAAATCCTGAAGTGAGAGAGTGTTTTAGGAGTAAATGTTAAATGGATTGCAAAGGGTCTGCGAGCAGGAAGAGGGTTGTGGGAAGGGGAGCCACGGTCAGGGTTTAGTGACACGATAGGAACAGGGAGAGGTGAAGGTTCTGGAGGTGGTGAGAGTGTTACAGGGAGTGGTCAGGGTCTGAACGGTGTTACAAAGCCAGTACGGATCATTGCAGCTGGAGGGGTTTGCAGAGGTAGGGAGGGACATATCTATTTTTATTCATTCATTCATGGGATGTGGGTGTCACTGCATGGACAAACATTCTTTGACCCCACTGCTATTTACCCAGAAGGTAGCTCAAAGTCAGCCATATTGCTGTGTGTCTGGAGTCAAATGTTGGCCAGACCAGGTTAGAATATTTAATGTCCTTCCTGAAAGGAAGTAAGTGAACCAGATTAGTTCTTCCACCTGATCAACAATGTTTTAATGGTGGCCCCACCAATGTCTTTTACAGATTCAACATGACATCCCAACTCTTACTCTTAATGCTCTCCCCAGTGAAGGTAACCACCCCAAACACCTTCTTCACCAGCCTGTCTACCTGTGACACCACTTTCAAAGAACTGTGTACCTGCATCCCTGGGTCTCTGATTGATAACACTACCCAGAGTCCGAACATTAACTGTACAAGACCCACCCTCGTTTGTTTCACCAAAATGGAACACCTCACATTTATCTAAATAAACTCCATCTGCTATTCTTCAGCCCACTATCCCAGCAGTACTGTTCATCCTGTTGGATCATAGATAACTTCACTGTCTACTTTAGCCCCAATTTCAGTGACACCCAAAAACATTACTTACCAGGAAACCAATATTCCCATCCAACCCACTTATCCAAATGACAAACAACAGTGGACCCACTACACCGCTGGTCACATGCCTTCGGTCAGAAAAACAACATGTCATCCATCACCCTCTTTCTCCTACCACAACTCCTATTTCGTATCCAGTCCCCTAGCTCCTCCTGAATGCCATATCATTTTTACATTGATCTGAGCTTTTTACCCAGTTTACCAGACAGAACATAGAACACAGAACAGTTCAGCCCAAGGCCCTGCGGCCATGACGCTATGACAACTTTTTATCCGACTGTAAGATCAAATTAGCCTACATACCCTTCACTTTACTACGATCCATGTTTCTGTCTAAGAGTCTATTAAATGTCCCGAATGTGTCTAATTTTACTACCACCATTAGCAGTCCATCCGACCACCTACCATCGATATCCTCTTATCCATCCTCCAATCACCTTAAAATTATGCCGCCATGTAATAGCCATTTATGCCATAGGAGAAAAAGTCTCTGAGTATTCACTCTCTCTTTGCCTCTCATCACCTTGTTCACCTCTACCAAGTCACCCCACCCCTTCCTTCACTCCAATGAGAAAAGCCTTAGCTCCCTCAACCTTTCTCCATAAGAAATGCCCTCCATTCCAGGCAGCATCCTGGTAAATCTCCTATGTACGCTCTCTAAAACTTGCACACACTTCCTGTAAAGATGGGACGAGAACTGAACACAATATTCCAAGTGTGGTCTCACCAGGATGCTATGAAGATGCAGTAAAACCTCACGGCTCTTGAAATCAATCCCCTTGCTAAAGAAAGCCAACACAACACATGACTTTTTAGCAACACTATCAATGTGCGTGGCAACTTTGAGGGATCTTTGGACATGGACCCCATGATCTCTCTGTTCCTCCACAATTCCAAGTATTTTGTATTTTAACACTGTATTCTATATTCAGGTTCGACCTTCCAGAATGAATCACTTCACACTTTCCCAGATTGAACTCCATCTGCCACTTCCAGCCCAGCTCTGCGTCCTGTCAATGTCCCATTGCAACCTACGACAGCCCTCCACATTACCCACCACCCCATCAACCTTCATGTTATTGGCAAACTTACTAACCCACTCTCCAACATCCACATCCAAGTCATTTATAAGAATCACAAAGAGCAGAATCCCAGAGCTGATTGTTACAGATTACCACTGGTCACTGAGCTCCAGGCTCAATACTGTCCATCTGCTGCCATACTCTGTCTTCTCTGGGCCATCCGATCCTGTATCCAGACAGACAGATTTCCCTGTATCCCAATCATCCTTCTTTTCTGAATGAGCCATCAACGTATTCTAACATATCCTCAAAGAATTCAATAAGGTTTGTGAGGCATGACTTGCCCCTCACAAACCCATGCTGACTGTCTCATATTTAACTATGGCTTTCCAAGTAGTCATAAATCCTTTCTTTAGAGTCCTCGCCAATAACCTGCACACCACAAACATTCGACCAAATCTGTAATTCCCAGAATTCTACCTCCGTAACATGGTCCAGACGCTACAAATCTTCTCTCCTCTGCCATGTTCCCCAGAAGGGCACTGGAGGGTGGTGGGGATTATAGAGTCAGGGAGGGATGTCAGGACAGGAGGATTTTGCAGACATTAGGAGGGTTGCAATGTCAAAAGGAGGCTTCAGTAATTGTGAGGTTTCATGGTGATGAAGGCATTTGAGGAGTGAGAGAGGGAGGATTGTAGGGAAATGAGAGGTTTCACAGTTTATGTGTTTCGTTAGGACTGCAAGAGGTTACTGAGTTGGGTAGGGTGTAAGCACTGGTGGATATTACATTTACATGTTGGTTTGGTTGCAATGCAGGAAGAGGATTCTGGAAGTTGGAGAATATGGGGTCTGAATGAGGTTACACAAATGGGAAGGGGGGATCTGTACCGTTGGAGTTGTCTATAGACCTCCTAACAGTGGTCAGGACCAGGGACGCAACATGTACCGGGAAATAGAGAAGGCATGTCAGAAAGGCAAGATTACATTGATCATGGGAGACTTCAATATGCAGGTGGACTGGGTAAATAATGTTGCTAGTGGATCTAAAGAAAGGGAATTCATGGAATGCTTACAGGATGGCTTTTTGGAACAGCTTGTCATGGAGCCCACAAGAGAGCAGGCTATTCTGGACCTAGTGCTTTGCAATGAACCAGACTCTATAAAAGATCTTAAAGTAAGGGAACCCTTAGGAAGTAGCGACCATAATATGGTAGAGTTCAGTCTGGAGTTTGAAAGGGAGAAGGCAAAATCGGATGTAATGGTGTTACAGTTGAATAAAGGTAATTATGAGGGCATGAGAGAGGAACTGACTAAAATAGACTGGAAGCAGAGGCTATCCGGGAAGACAGTAGAGCAAAAATGGCAGGAGTTTGTAGGTATAATTGAGGACACTGTACAGAGGTTCATTCCCAAGAAAAGAAAGATTAACTGGGGAGGGATTAGACAACCTTGGCTGACAAAGGAAGTCAGGAAATGTATTAAAGAAAAAGAGAGATCCTATAAAGTGGCTAAGAACAGTGGGAAATCAGAAGATTGGAAAGGATACAAAAGCAAACAGAGGATAACAAAGAGTGTAATAAGAAATGAGAGGATCAAATATGAAGGTAGGCTAGCCAGTAATATTAGAAATAATAGTAAATGTTTCTTTCAGTACATAAGAAACAAATGACAGGCAAAAGGAGACATTGGGCCACTTCAAACTGATGCAGGAAGCCTAGTGATGGGAGATAAGGAAATAGCAGGAGAACTTAATAAGTACTTTGCGTCAGTTTGCACAGTGGAAGACATGAGTAATATCCCAAAAATTAAAGGGTGTCACGGGGCTGAGTTGAGTATGGTTGCCATTACGAAAGAGATAGTGCTAGAAAAGTTAAAAAGTCTTAAAATTGATAAATCTCCTGGCCCCGATGGGATACACCCTAGAGTTCTGAGAGAGGTGGCTGAGGAAATAGCAGAGGCATTGGTTGAGATCTTTCAAGAGTCACTGGAGTCAGGAAAGGTCCCGGATGATTGGAAGATGGCTGTTGTAACCCCCTTGTTCAAGAAAGGATCAAGGCAAAAGATGGGAAATTATAGGCCAATCAGCTTAACCTCGGTTGTTGGTAAAATTCTAGAATCCATCATTAACGATGAGGTTTCTAAATTCTTGGAAGAGCAGAGTCTGATTAGAACAAGTCAACATGGATTTAGTAAAGGGAGGTCATTCCTGACAAACCTGTTGGAATTTTTTGAAGAGGTAACAAGTAGGTTAGACCAGGGAAACCCAGTGGATGTGGTCTATCTAGACATTCAAAAGGCCTTTGATAAGGTGCCACACGGGAGGCTGCTGAGCAAGGTGAGGGCCCATGGTGTTCGAGGTGAGCTGCTGGGATGGATTGAGGATTGGCTGTCTAACAGAAGGCAGAGAGTTGGCATAAAAGGTTCTTTTTTAGAATGGCAGCCGGTGACGAGCGGTGTCCCGCAGGGTTCGGTGTTGGGGCCACAGCTGTTCACATTATATATTAATGATTTGGATGAGGAAACCGGGGGCATTCTAGCGAAGTTTGCCGATGATACAAAGTTAGGTAGACAGGCAGGTAGTACTGAGGAAGTGGGGAGGCTACAGAAGGATCTAGACAGGTTGGGAGAGTGGTCCAGGAAATGGCTGATGGAATTTAACGTGAGCAAGTGCGAGGGCTTGCACTTTGGCAAAAAGAATAAAAGCATGGACTACTTTCTAAATGGTGAGAAAATTAATAAAGCCAAAGCACAAAGGGATCTGGGAGTGCTAGTCGAGGATTCTCTAAAGGTAAACATACAGGTTGAGTCTGTGATTAAGAAAGCGAATGCAATATTGTCTCTTATCTCAAGAGGGTTGGAATATAAAAGCAGAGATGTACTACTAAGACTTTATAAAGCTCTTGTTATCCCCCATTTGGAGTACTGTGTCCAGTTTTGTTCCCCACACCTCAGGAAGGACATACTGGCGCTGGAACGTGTCCAGCGGAGATTCACACGGATGATCCCTGGAATGACAGGTCTAGCATATGAGGAACGGCTGAGGATACTGGGATTGTATTTGTTGGAGTTCAGAAGATTAAGGGGAGACTTAATAGAGACGTACAAAATAATACATGGTTTGGAAAAGGTGGATGCTAGGAAATTGTTTCCGTTAGACGAGGAGACTAGGACCCGTGGACACAGCCATAGAATTAGAGGGGGTCATTTCAGAACAGAAATGCGGAGACATTTCTTCAGCTAGAGAGTGCTGGGCCTGTGGAATTCATTGCCACGGAGTGCAGTGGAAGCCGGGATGCTAAATGTCTTCAAGGCCGAGATTGATAGATTCTTGTTGTCTAGAGGAATTAAGGGCTACGGGGAGAACGCTGGTAAGTGGAGCTGAAATGCGCATCAGCCATGATTGAATGGCGGAGTGGACTCGATGGGCCGAATGGCCTTACTTCCACTCCTATGTCTTATGGTCTTATGGTCTTATGGAAGAGTTGTCAGGAGTGGAGGTGTTTACAGAGACAGCAATGGTCTGATCTGGAGCAGAGGACCCAGATTGGGAGGGATGTGGATGACTGGAGGAGATTTCACAGGGAAGGAGGACCATCGAGCCACAGGAGGTTACAGAAATGTGGAGAGCTGTAGGGCTGACAGGTTCATGGAGTTAGGAATGTTGGGAGGGATAGAGAAGTTTACAGGGATAAGGATGTTTGTAGCTCAGGGCGAGATTACACACACAGGGACTCTTTTAGGGAGCTGAGCAGATTACAGAGATAAAGAGGTTTGCATCATCTGGCAGAACAAACAGAGATATGCAGGGTCATCGTGACTGAAGATGTTTATAGATATAGGAAGGCTTAGGTTCTGGGGGTAATTTAGACATGGAGGCTGTTTGGTGGAAGACAGTTTCACAGATAAGGGAGCATAGCACAATCAGGAGGAAGTTCGTGCGGTAGGGAGGGTGCGAGTGGAGAGTGATGTTTACGCAGATGGGGGGGTAAGAGCTGGAGAAGGTTATGGAGATGAGTAAATGTTTGGAGATACAGGAGGAGCTTACACTGACAGGGTGGGTAATAGTGATGGGAGGATGTTACATTGTTAATGAGTCTTGTAGGAACAGGATCGGGAGAGGCACAGGCATTGGAATGGGATCTACAGATCGGGAGTGTTGCAGGGACCTGAGAGGATAACACAGATAGGGATGGTGGTAGGGTCTCCACAGACTGATGGCGTTTTAGGGACTGGAAGAGGTTTGGTCGATAGGGAGGGCTGTAAGAGCTGCAGGAGCTCATGGAGAGTTGAAGAGTTGCAGCAGTTCACAGAGGGAGGGTTCTCCGACAGGAGTAGGTCACAGATAGTGAGGGCTGTGTGGCCTGAGAAAGTAAAAGAGAGGGGAGTTTTCGGGACTGGAAGATATTACACCGACAGGGACAGTTGAAGAGACTGTAGCAGAAATGGATGGAGAAGGTTACACAGATAGGGAGGTGAGTAGGAACTGAAGGTGAATACACAAACATGGAGGGTTGTATGGTTAGACGGAGCTTAGAGGGATAGGGAATGGTGTAGGGATTTACACAGATAGGGAAGGTTGTGTTTTTGGAGAAGGTTACACTGATACAGACAGTGTTAAAGAGTGTTTAATGGAATACAGAAGAGCTCAGAGAGAATGTATTATGGGGAGTGGAGGAGATTACAGACACAGAGATGGCTGTCGGTTTGAAAAGAGGTTCTACAGATCCACAGTGCTGTAAGGCTGGAGGGAGGTTACAATAATAAGGGTTACCTACACTTAATGACTTTTTTGATATAGAGAAAGTCTCAGAACGGGACTGCCAAAAGGAAGTATAGACAGTCCAGATGAGTTTACAGAGATATAAATGTTTTTGGGGGTTTCAGGATGGAACAGTGATTGGGAGTGCTGTAATGAATGGAAATAGTTATAGAGAGAGTTCCAAAAGCAGGATGAGGTGACAGTCATATCGATCTTTGTAAGGACTGGAGAAGGTTACATTGCCAAGGAATGTTGAGAAACTGTTGGAGATTACACATATAAGGAGAGTATTGGAGATGAGGCAAGGTCCAAGAGACAGGGATGGTTGACAGGACTGGACAATAACTTGAATAGAATCTTCACAGTGTGGAAACCGGCCATTCGGCCCAACAAGTCCACACCAACCCCTCTAAAGAGCATCCTAACCAGACCCATCCCTCTTCCTGTCCAATAACCCCTGCATTCCTCATGGTGAACTCACCTAAACAACACTTGCCTGAATACTACAGTCAATTTATGATGGCTAATCACGTATCGTGCAAAGGTTGGACTATGGCAGGAAACCAGAGCACCCGGAAGAAACCCACACAGTCGGAGGGAGAACATGCAAAGTCCACACAGACAGTCGGCCAAGGCTGGAATTGAAGCCAGGTTCCAGGCACAGTGAGGCTGATTATACAGAGCACTGCAGAGATTGGACTAGGTCACAAAGTTCACAAGGGTTTATTGGAACAGGAGGAAAATATAGTCAGGAACACGAGAAGCTTTATAGATGGTGTCCATGAGAGGGACTGGAGGAGGTTAACGCAATAGGGAGGGTTGTGCATTCTCTCGACAATTAGAGGTAGGGACGGTTGGGGAGACTGGATGAAGTTAGTCATACTCAGAGTTGTACACACTCTGAGAAATGGCAGATGGAGTTTACTACTGATCACTGTGAGGTAATGCATTGTGGGAAGTCTCATAAGCGAAGGATGTACATCATGAAGGGTAGGTCCTCCTGGAGAACTGAGTAACACCGGGACCTTGGTGGCCAAGTCCCTGGATGTCTGAAGGTGTCAGCACAGGTTGACAGTTTGGGGAAGGCACCTGAACTGGGAGCAGGAAAGGGACCCACATCCTGATGGGGCGAATTGTTCGAGCTGCTTGAGAGGATATAATCTAATCTGGCAGGTTGTTGGACCTTAAACAGTCATAAGGCCAGAAAGAAGATTGAGGTTGGTGCACAAGTTAAAGACAGCAATTTCAGCAGACAAGGCACACAAGAACATAGCAGGAAATGGGGGAGGGGGAACTGATGATTAAACTGCATTTATTTCAATGCAAAAGGCCTGCCAGCGAAGGAAGATGAACTCAGGGCATGGATTGGAACATGGGACTGAGATATTATAGTTATTAGAGAAACAAAGCTGAGGGAGGGGCAGGGCTGGCAGTTCATTGTTTCAAGATGGAGGTGCTACACGAAGCATCGAAGAGTATGCAAGAGAGGACGCGCGGTGGTGGGTTTTCATTGCATGAACCATTTCTAGAGAGGATATTCCTGTGGGATCACCCAGTGACGCTATGTTAGTGGAACTGTGAAAAAAGAATGGGTCATCACTCTGACACGATTGTTCTGCTGACCCCAAATAATCCGTGGCAGACTGAGGAACAAACATATCAGGAGATCTCAAATAACAATCATAATAAAACGCCTGTTATGGTTGGGGTAATTAAACTTTCCAAACCTAGACTGGGACTCCCAGTGTTCAGTGTTTGCAAGGGAGAATTTGGTAATTGAGTTCCAGAAAACTCCCAATCAATACGTAAATGGCCTGAAAACAGAAATGGGCAAAACCTGACCTCCCCTTGGGAGACAAGGTCGGAAAAGGGACTGAGGTGAGAGTGGGAAAGCATTTTGCCAAAGTGACTCAAGTCTATTAGTTTGAAAATAGCGATGGAAAAGGACAGGGCTGGTCCACAGGTTCAAGTTATAAAATGGTGCCAGACTAATCTTGATAATATTAGCCAGGAACTCTCAATAGGTGATTGGGGAGTCTATTTGCAGAGAAAGGGAAATCTGGCAAGTGAGAATATTTTAAAAGTGAGATAAATTGAGCGATCACCACCAGCATGTTCCTGTTTGTGTGCAGCTCAATGCTGACAGCATTCGGAAACATTGGCTGTCTATTGAGGGTCTGGTCAAGGAAAAGGGGGCACATGTCAGGGATAGCCAGCTGGATCAAGGGAATCCCTGGGGATCACAGGGACTTTAGGAATACACTTTGGGTAGAAATCAGGATTGCAGAAAGTGTACATGCATTAGTCTTGGCAGAGAATGATCAGGAGAATCCAAAAGTGATTGTATAAATATATTGAGTAAAAGAGTAACTCGAGACAAAATGCTGTCCCTTAAAGATCAATAAGGCCATTGATGTGTGGAACAGCAGGATACGGCTAAGGCCTTAAACATATTTTTTTACTCCAGAACTTACTGTGGACAAAGACTGGGGAACTCACGGAACAAGAGTAAGACGTTAGACCACATTTGGCGTTTTCTGCAATTCCAGTATCCCCGCTATAGGAATGATGCTGTGAAATTTGGAAGTGTTCAGAAAATATTGACAAGATGTTGCCAGGTTTGTTGCTGAATAAGCTGGGGTTATTTTCCCTGGAGCATCAGAGACTGAGGGGTGGCCTGACAGAGGTTTATATAAACATGAGGGGCATGAATTGGGTAAACATTCAAGGTCTTTTTCCAGTGGTTGGAGAGTCCAAAACTAGAGGGCATAGGTTTAAGGTTAAAGAGGAAAGGTTTAAAAGGCACTGAACGGAAAGCTTTTTTATGCACACGGAGCTGAGAGAGAAAGTAGCAGATAATGATACTATGACAACACTTAAGAGATATTTGGATGTGTATATGAACAATAAGGGTTTAGAGGTACATGGGCCAAATGCTGGTAAATGGGATGGATTTATTTACATCTTCTGGACAGCATCGACGAGTTGGACCGAAGGGTCTGTTTCCATGCTGTACATCTCTATGACTTGAAAAGAGTGCTTTTATAGAAGGTTTAAAAACACAAAGCTATGGAAAGCCTCAGGAATTGATTAAGTGTATCACAGAACATTGTGGAGCCCAGAGCAAAGATACTTGTGTCATTGATAGCCAAGTGTGATGTGCTGGAAAGGCTGGAGGGTGGCATAGTGGACAGTGAAAACGTTGTATTCGAGGATAAAGTAGATGGCCCTCAGGACAACTCCATACAACCCTGTCATGGTGGATGCCGCAAGACGTGTCAGATTGTGGATATAGATACCATATTACGCGTGGGAAAACCTCCCACATTGTACATGGCAGGTACTCATGTGACTCAGCCAACATTGTCTATCTTATACATTGCAGGCAAGAATGCCCGGAGGCATGGTACATTGGGGAAACCGAGCAAAGGCTACGACAATTGATGAATGGGCACCGCACAACAATCAACAGACAGGTGAGTTCCCTCCCAGTTGGGGAACACTTCAGTAGTCCAGGACATTCAGCCTTGAACTTTCGGGTGACCATCCTCCAAGGTGGACTTCGGGACAGGCAGCAGAGAAAAAAGTGGCTGAGCAGAGGCTGATAGCTAATCTGGTACACATAGGGAGGGCCTCAACTGGGACCGTGGGTTCATGTCACATTACAGGTGATCACCATTGCACGACACACACACACACACACACACATTCCTACAGACACACTCTCACATACACATGGACACAGGTACACACAGACGCGCACACAGACACCCACACACACCCTTATGGACATACACACTCCCACCCTCACATAGGCACACTTTCACAGACTGAAGACATTCTGCACTCACTACACACACACTTTCGCACACTCACAACCCCCACCCCAGACAGACACACACAGACAGACAAAGACCCACATGCACACATATATTATGTGGGGTGAATTTGTACTTGCAGAGTTACATTGTACTTTGCTTAAAAACTGCATACATTCATGTAGAACTCTGAGCTCAAAAAATGCATGAATTTATGTAAAATTCTTATCTCACTTTTTAGATTAGAATCAATCTAAATATCAGGGCATAGACAGAGAACACAGGGGGCCAACACCTTCAACATATTGTCTAGCTATCACCATTGTTAACAGCTAACCCGAGAATGCAACTTAAAAAAAAGTTTTGTGATTTACACATGAAAGAAGTGAAACTATCACTGTATTCTAACCGATGAAAGGCTTAACAGACAATCAATTTTTCAATGTATAATGTCAGTTACATCACACTGTAAATTTTTGCTATACATTCTGTGTTACGATCGAGCCCTCCACGATCACCTGATGAAGGAACATCGCTCCAAAAGCTAGTGTGCTTCCAATTAAACCTGTTGGACTATAACCTGGTGTTGTGTGATTTTAAACTCTCTTCAATAAGGTAGATTGATTTGTGACACAGAGATAAAAGAAATTTAGACACCAGAGAGACGTGGTTACAGGGCGAACAAAAGGTGGACATAAATATTCAATGGATCACAACCTTGTGGAAACTCAGGCAAAATGGGTAACGCTAACAATAATGGATAACAAAGGCAGTACAGAGAAATCATTTGATCTCAGATCATGAAGTAGAGTCAGTCTGAATGTAAATAATGGCTACTACTTGCTAAGGACACAAGGAGCAGAATAGTTTTAGCCACCGAACAGCATTCCATTATTCATCACTGCATTACACAGGAACTCATTGGAATTTTTAAACGAACACTTTGTGATAATTTTGGGAAACTTCAATATTCCCATAATCTGGGACAGTCACACTGGCAACAGTGATATTAGAAGAGTAGTTCAGAGAATTTTTTTGTTCAGTGTTTCTTTGAATAACAAATTGTGCAACTGGCTAGGGACATAACTATCTCAGAGGGATCGTTGTGTGATCAAACTTAGTGAATGAGTAATGTCACCTGGAGAGATCCTTCGGGAAATTGTGATAAAGTGAGGTTTAAAGAAATATAAAGTTTTAAAGTGAATCACAGAACGGACAAGCTATATCTAGAAACAAAAACAGCCAATTACATGGGTTTGAGATGAGAACTGACCAAGGTAAAGAGGCGAAACAAATTGAAATATGTGCCTGTAAATGAACAGTGGAAAATATTTGAAATAACAGTGTAAATCACTCAACAAAAGAACATTCCACTGAAACAGACAAAACCTCGGCAAGAAATTCCCACTGGCCCCTCACTGAGGACAAAATGTATCATACTAGATTATGAGGTTTAGAAGATTACCAAAAAGTCCTGAAGAGAGAGAGTCTTTTAGGAGTAAGTGTTAAAGGGATTGCAAAGGGTCTGCTAGCAGGAGTTGGGCAGTGGGAAGGGGAAACAGTGTCAGGGTTTAATGTCACAAAAGGAACAAGGAGAGGTGAAGGTGCCGGAGGTGGTAAGAGTGTTACAGAGAGTGGTCAGGACCTGAACGATGTTACAAAACCAGTATGAATTGCTGCAGCTGGAGGGGTTTGCAGGGGTAGGGAGAGACATATGTATTTTTATTTATTCATTCATGGGATGTGGGTGTCACTGCTAATTACACAGAGGACAGCTCAGAGTTAGCCACATTGCTGTAGTCTGGAGTCACATGTTAGCCAGACCAGGTTAGAATGTCAGTGAAAAGGGCACTCAAAATGAGGTCAGTGAACCAGATGCGTTCTTCCTACTGATCAACAATGCTTTTATGGTGACCTGACCAATGTCTTGTACAGATACAACATGACATCCCAAATCCTACTCTCAATGCTCTCCCCAATGAAGGAAACCATCCCAAACACCTGCTTCACCAGCCTGTCTACCTGTGACACCACTTTCAAAGAACTGTGTACCTGCATCCTTGTGTCACAGACTTACAACATACCCAGGGCCCGAACATTAACTGTACAGGTCCCACCCTGGTTTGTTTCACCAAAATTGAACGCTTCACATTTATCCAATTTAACTCCATCTGCTATTCTTCAGCCCACTCTCCCAGCAGTCCTGTTCATCCTGTTGTATCACAGATAACATTCATCACTGTCCAGTTTACCACCAATTTCAGTGTCACTCAAAAAACTTACTTAACTTACTTAACAATATTCCCATCCAAACCATTTGTCCAAATGACAAACAGCAGTGGACCCACTCCACCACTGTTCACATGTCTCCAGTCAGAAAAACAATATGTCTCCCACCACCCTCAGTCTCCTACCATCAAGCCCAATTTTCTGTCCAGTTGACTAGCTCCTCCTGAACACCATAACCTTTTACACTGATCTGAGCTTATTACCCAGTTTACCATACGGCGTGTGGAACACAGAACAGTATGGAACAAGCCATGATGATATGCCAATCTTTTATCCAACCGTAAGATCAAAAAAAAGGGGGCAGATAGTGTTTAATTCAGATAAATGCGAGATGCTGCATTTTGGGAAAGCAAATCTTAGCAGGGCTTATACACTTAATGGTAAGGTCCTACGGAGTGTTGCTGAACCAAGAGACCTTGGGGTTCAGGTTTATAGCTCCTTGAAAGTGGAATCGCAGGTAGATAGGATAGTGAAGAAGGTGTTTGGTATGCTTTCCTTTATTGGTCAGTGTATTGAGTACAGGAGTTGGGAGGTCATGGTGCAACAGTACAACGCATTGGTTAGGCCACTGTTGCAATATTGCGTGCAATTCTGGTTTCCTTACTATCAGAAAGATGTTGGGAAACTTGAAAGCGTTCAGAAAAGATTTACAAGTATGTTGCCAGGGCTGGAGGATTTGAGCTATAGAGAGAGGCTGAACAGGCTGGGGCTGTTTTCCTTCGAGCATCGGAGGCTGAAGGGTGACCTTATAGAGGTTTACAAAATTATGAGGGGCATGGATAGGGTAAATAGAAAAAGTCTTTTCCCTGGGGTTGGGGTGTCCAGAACTAGAGGGCATAGGTTATGGATGAAAGGGGAAAGATATAAAAGAGACCTAAGGGGCAACTTTTTCATGCAGAGGGTGGTATGTGTATAGAATGAGCTGCCAGATGAAGTGGTGGAGACTGGTACAATTACAACATTTAAGAGGTATTTGGATGGGTATATGAATAGTAGGGGTTGGAGGGATATAGACCGGGTGCTGGCAGGTGAGACTAGATTGGGTTGGGATATCTGGTCGGCATGGACAGGTTGGACTAAAGTGTCTGTTTCCATGTTGACTCTCTATGACTCTAACTTCCATACCCTTCATTTTATTATCATCCATGTGCCTATCCAGATGTATATTAAATGTCCCTAATACATCTAATTTTACTGCCACCGCTGGCAGTGCATTCCACTCAGCCACCACCCTGTATGTAACGAACCTACCTCTGAAGTCTCCCCTCAACCATCAACTAATCATCCGAAAATTATACCCCCTTGTAATAACTATTTATATGAGGGTTAAAAAAAATCTCTCTCTATTGACTCTATCTATGACTCTCATCACCTTGTTCACCTCTGCCAAGTCACCCCTCACCCTTCTTCACTCCAATGAGAAAAGCCTTAGCTCCCTCCAACTTTCTTCATAAGTCATGCTCTCCAGTCCAGGCAGCAACCTGGTAAATCTCCTCTTTACCCTCTCTGAAACTTCCACATCATTCCTGCAATGAAAGGACCAAAACTGAACACAATATTCCAAGTGGGGTCGAACTAGGGCTCTATAGAGCTGCACCATAACCTCACAGCTTTAAAACTCCATCCCCAAACTAATGAAATCCCACACAATATTTTGCTTCTTAACAAGCCTATCATCTTAGGTGGCTACTTTGAAGGATTTATGGACTTGGAACCCAAGATCCCTCTGTTCCTCCACACTGCCAAACATCCTGCCTTTAACTCTGTATTCTGCATTCTAATTCAATCTTCAAAATGAATGACTACTCACTTTTCCAAGATTGAACTCCATCTGCCCATTCTCAGCCCAACTCTGCATCCTGTCAATGTTCCGTTGCAACCTACAACAGCCCTCCACACTATCAACCACTCCACCAACCTTCGTGTCATTGGGAACTTACTAACCCCTCTTTCAATCACACATCCAAGTCATTCATAAACTTACAAAGAGCAGAGGTCCTGTAACCTCTCCCTGCAGCAAACCACTGGTCACTGAGCACCAGGATGAATGCTTTCCATCTATCATCACCCTCTGTCTTCTGTGGGCCAGTAATCCTGTATCCAGACAGACAGGTTTCCCTGTACCCCATGCCTCTGTACTTTCTGAATGAGCCATAAAGATATTTTGTCACATTCTCAAAAGATTCGATAAGACTTGTAAGGCATGTCCTGCCCCTTAGAAAAAACATGCTGACAAATCTCTAATCAAACTATGGTTTTCCAAAGAATAATAAATCCTGTCTCCCCAGAGTCCTCTCCAATAATCTGCACACCACAGACATAAGATTGACAGCTGTGCAATTCCCAGGATTATCCCTATTCCCTTTCCTGAACAAGGGAATAATATTTTCCTGCCTCCAATCATCTGGTCCGACTCCAGTGGACAGTGAGGCTGCAAAGGTCATCACCAGGTGCTCAGTAATCCACTCCCTTGGTTCCTGTACTAACTTTGGATGCATCCAGTCTGGTTCAGCGACTTTTCTATCCTTATCTTTTACAAAATTCTCAGCACATCCTCCTTCTTAACATCCACCTGTTCACGTACATCAGCCTGTTTCACGCTGTCCTCACAAATGACAAGACCCTTCTCAGCAGTGAATACTGAGACATAGTATTCATTAAGGACCTCCCCTACCTCCTGTGACTCCAGGCACAAGTTTCTTCCACTATCCCAGATTGGCCTTATCCTCACTCTGACCATCCTCTTGTTCCTCGCATAAATGGAGAATGCCTCACAGTTTTCCTTAATCCTTCCCAACAATGCTTTTTCATGCCCCCTTCTAGTTGCCCTAAGTCCATCTCTTGGTTCTTTCCTGGTACCTTCAGAGAATCCCTACAGTGTGGAAACGGGCCATTTGGACCCAACACCTCCATATCAACCCTCCAAACAGTATCCAACCTAGCCCCATTCCCCCACCCTATTACTCTCCATTTGCCCTGACTAATGCACCAAACCTACCCATCCCTGAACACTATGGGTAATTTAGCATGGCTAAGCCACCAAACGGGCACATCTTTGGGCTGTGGTGGGGGGGAAACCGGAGCACCTGGAGGAAACACACAGGGAGAATGCGCAAACACCCCACAGACAGTCGCCTGAGGCTGTAATCGAAATGGAGTCCTCGGTGCTATGAGGTAGCAGTGCTAACCACTGAGACACCGTGGCCATCCAATGTAACTTTCTGGAGCCCTGTGTGATCCTTGCTTCCTCAACCTTAAGTAAGCTTCCTTCTTCCTCTTGATTAGATGCTAAAGTCGATGTGGACAATGCTCACTGCTCTTCCTTCGTCTTTCTTTGGCCACCTCCTCGAAGAGTCAATCCGGTTTGTGAAACATGGTTTCCCACTCACAAAGCCATGCTGACCATTTCGAATCAGCCCTTGCCTTTGTAAATGTAAGGAGCTCCTTTCTCTCAGAATCTCCTCCAACAACTTCCCCATCACTGGGCTCACGGGGCTGTAATTTCCCGGCTTTTCCCTGCAGTCCTGCAGTGATGGAACAGCATTAGCCAACCTCCAGTCTTCCAACATCTCACTGTGTCTGTTGATAGTATACATATCTCTGTAAGGGATACTGCAATCTCTTCCCTAGCTTCCCACAATATTCTAGGATTGACCTAATGAGCTACTGAGGATTGATCTAGCTTTATTTGTTTTAAGATTCCAGCACTTTCTCTTCTCTGTTGAGGATTCTTTCCAACACATCACTCTTTATTTTCCCACATCCCCGAGCTTCCATGTCTTTCTCCACAGTAAATACTGACAAGACTATTTTGTCTAATATCTCACCCATCTCCTCTGGTTCCACACATACGCGACCTTATTGATCTTTAAGGGACCTATTCTCTCCCAAGTTACTCTTTAGCCCTTATTGAAACTTGCATAAAGGCTTCTGATAATTCAAATACACCATATTCCCCCATACCAGTACACCCCTCCTACACCCTTACAATTCTGCCATTTATATTCACACCGACAAATTAAATCCAACACACTCATTGCTGTATCAGTCGGCATGGAGACCACTGTCACACACAGTTACTGTACTGCCCTTGCCATAAGTACATTCAGTATCCTGACTGTAACCATATTGACATTCCCATCACTGCTTGGTGCCTACAAAAGAATTCCTGCTAACAGTTGCTGCTGCTTGCTTATTCTCAGCTCAACTTTTCATATTCAGATCCACATGACTGTCTCATTAATGCATTAACCTCATGCTTCCTTCATAACTTGTTGGCTTTTTGCCTAGTCTGCATATTGGGACTAGATTGAGTTGGGATATCTGCACAGCGTGGATGGGTTGGACCGAAGGGTCGGTTTCCATGCTGCACATCTCTCTGACTCTATCCCAACAACCCTTCAGTATTCTCTTCCCAGCGATGGTCATTCTGCAGCTACATCTCCGGATTGACAGTTCCATCATACCTGTTCACGGTCATTCCATCTTCCTTATGGTGAATACAGGGAATCATTCCTCGTAGTGGGGGGTTGAACAGATGGGTAGAGGTTACAGAGATAGGGAGGCTTACAGGGACTCAAGGATGTTACAGTTAAATAGAGTTACATCTGGTCAAGATGTCAATGGGACAAAGGGGTTTTGGGATTGGAGGAATTTGCAGAGATAGAGAGAGCTGGATTAGATTCTGCAGAGAGTGATAGGGATGGAGATAGGAAGAGGCATAGAGGCACAGACAGTGGGCTGTTTCATCTCGGAGATTATTGTGTATACTAACAGAGATATGGAAGGTTGTCGTGACTGAAGATATTTACAGATATAAGGCGGCTTCTAGGCTCTGGAGGCTACATTGTTAGGAAGGCAATGGAGAATGCCAGGTTACTGGGTTGGAGACAGTTACACAGATGGGGAGGGTTGCACAAACTGAAAGAGGTTCCTGTGGTCGGGAGGGGTATGGTGTAGGGAATGAGGGTAAAATTTAACAAGATTATCAAAGAATTGGAGAAGGATAAGGAGATTACAAATTTTTCACAGCTAAGGAAGGGTTGTAGGAGCTAGAGAAGATTACATAGGTAGGGACAGATGGAGAGCCGAGAATGTTGCTGTTCCTTACCCAGCTCTGTATCTATGTCCTGTCTTCCGGGTCTGAATATAGAAGTCTACTATCTCCACCCTGTGCTGTTTACTGTGAGTGATCTTACCGACTACACGAATTACTGAAGGCTCCAGATCTCCCTCTCCATCTCTCTCTGGCTGATCAACCAGTTTCCATGAGGTATTTGGATGAGACAGGAGTTAGGAACATCCTGATGAACTGCATGAGACAGAAATAGACAGAATGGGAAATTAGACGGATGCAATGAGTATAACACATGCAGAGTGGCACTGAGTACAGCAGAGATCTCGATAATCCCAGCCTCCATCCCTTGCCTGTGTGCTGCATCTCTCTGGAAAGAACAATTCTGTTGACTCAGGATCTCAGGCCATCTGTAAGAGGGAGAAATGCTGACAGAGGCAGTAAATAGACTGACGCAGCGAGGGATACCAGATGGACAGATAGTGAGTAATAGCACATAATTAGACACTGTATTAACAGGGAACTGTTTGAATCTGTAACAAAGGCACTGGGATAATTGTGAGGGGATTCAACCTTCCTATCTCATCATCTTTTTGGTAGTGGCTCACAGATGAGGCTGACTCTCTCCCACTCTCAGTGGGGGTGGGGGAGTCTGGAGTTGTCGGTACAGATTGATGTGGCCTTCCACAGACTCTGTTACACTTGAGGCAGAAGGTGAACATGGAAAGGGGGTAGGTGGGGCGTTGATATGACAGCGCGCTCCTTGTGCTGTTTTCTCCTGGATTCCCGTTTTCCCCACAGAAAGTCTCGAGGTGCTCGACACCTTCCCAATGCTCCTTCCCACTTCAGACGGTCTTGGCCGATTTGATTAAGAGATGAAAAAAAACTGATCAATTCTGAAGTAATCAACATTTAGAAATGTGGAGGAGTGCAGTAGGAAGAGGAAATATTGTCAGTGTTTAATCAGAGTAGCGGAACAGGGAGAATTAAAGGTGCTGGAGGTGGTGAGAGTGTTACAGAGAGGGGCAAAGGCCTGAACAACATTACAAAGTCAGTACGAATTGCTGCAGCTAGAGCTGTTTCCAAAGGTCGGGATAGACATATGTATTTTTCATTGATTCATTCACGGCCTGAGGATGTCACCGGTTGGACCAGCATACATTGCCCTCCTGCTAATTGCCCAGAGGCAACTCAGAGTCAGCCATATTGCTGTGGGACTGGAGTCACATGTGAGCCAGACCAGGTCAGAATGTCAGCTATCCCTCCCTAAAGGACATACGTGAACAAGTTGATTTTTTTCCAGATAATCAACAATGCTTATACAGAGGCCTCACTAATGTCCTGTACAAATACACCATGACATCCCAACTCCTACCCTCAATGCTCTGCCCAATAAAGGGTGACCATCCCAAACACCTGCGTCACCAGCCTGTCTACCCGTGACACTACTTTCAAAAAACTGTGTACCTGCATCCCTGGGTCACTGATTGACAACAGTACCCAGGGCCCGAACATTAATTGTACAAGTCCAGCCTGGTCTGCTTTAGCACAATACAGTATCTTGCATTTCTCCACCTGTTCTTCCTGACCTCACTGGTCCAGCAGTACTGTTGATCCCATCGTACTCTTCGATACCCCTCTTCACTGTCCACTTTATCACCAATTTCAGTCTCACTCACAAACTTGCTAACCATGGCGACTGTATTATCATCCAAACTGTTTATATAAATGATGCACAACAGTGACCCAGCACCGAACCCTACAGCACACCGTTGGTCACAGGCCTGCAGTTTGAGCAGTAACCCTCTATGAACATGCTCTGTCTCCTACCGTCAATCCTGTTTTTTATCCAGTTGGTGAGCGCTCCCTGGTTATGTCTGATCTAAACACACTAACCAATCTACCATGCAAAACCTTGTCAAAGGCCTTCATAAAGTTCATGTGGACATCGTGTACTGCTCTGCTTTGACCTCTCACTTGTCTACCTCCACACTCAGGTTTGAGGCATGATTTCCCGTGCACAAAGCCATGCTGACGATCATTAATCTGTCCTTACCTTTCCAAATGCACGATGAAGGTTTCTCTCAGAATCTCCTCCAACACATTACCACCCCTGCATCAGTCTCACTGGTCCGTAGTAGCTGTTGATGATACAAATATCTCTGGAAGGGGCCCTGCAATTTCCTCCCTCGCTTCTCACAAGGCGCTGGGATACATCTGACCATGTCCCAAGGTTTTATCTAACTTATTGCATTTTAAGACATCCAGTACCTCCTGTTCTCCAATGTGAACTCTTTTCAAGACATCACTATGTATTTTCCCAAGTTCCCGACCTTCCATGTCTTTCTCCACAGTAAATCTTAAAGCAAAATATGTGTTCAGTATCTCACCCATCAGCAGTGATTCCACACAGACAGCCTCATTGATCTTTCAGGGGCCCTACTATCTACCGAGCTAAGTTTTAGCCCTTGTTGAAACTTGTGAAAATGCTTCTGAAATTTCAAATATCCCTCTACCGCAACTAGCCTCCCCCACCCTTATCTATTCTGCATTTATGGTCACACCAAAATATAGAATCCAACAGGTTTAAAAATATTCCCCTTTTATAAAATCATACATCTCCCATTGTTTCTAAACATCCAGTTATCATTTATTGTCATATTCTTTATATCACATTCCGGCACGTTCCCGACTTACTGTCAGGCTAACACCGTTTGGTTCAGACTGACAGCACAAAGGATTTGAGGAATCCTTGTGTATCAATCTGAAACAGGTAGCTTACAGGATCAGCAGGTCATAGAGAAGGCAAAGGGAATGGAGTCTAAAAATAGGGAGATCTTGCTAAAACGATGCAAGGTACAAGTCAGACCAGACCTAGATTATAATGAACAGTATGCGTGCCCTAAGGAAAGACATTCTTGTGTTGGAGGCAGGCCAGGGAAGGTTCACTCGGCTGATTCTGGAGATGGCGGGATTTTCCAATGAGAAGAAGTGGAGTAGATTGACCTTGAACCTAATGGGGTTTTGAAGAATGGGAGAGAAATTGAATGAAACATCCAGGATTGTGAGGGGCTTTGACAGAGTGGATGCCGTGAAGTTAGAAACTAGAACAGTACAGCACAGAAAAAAGTCCCTTCGGCCCACCATGGCTGTGATGACCATGATGCTACTCTAAACTAATCCCATCTGCCTGCACATGGGTGATATCCCTCTATTCTCTGCCTATTGATGTTTCTGTCTAAATGCCACTTCAAAACTGAGTGACAGTCTGCAGAGAACAACAGAATCCACGAATCCCCTTTGCATGTTTCAGGGTCAATGACAAAAGTTTCATTCTTTTAAAAATGACAACTCCTCAATTCCTGCATCTCATAAAACTGCCATTTAAAAATATTAAAATAAAGAACATTCTAAATGAAGGTTTTGATGAGGTGACCTCTGGTCAGTCCTGGAGATCTGTTTGTTCCAAGATGCACGGAGAGTGCTTTTTACCAGAGCACCACCAGGTCAGTGTCAGGCACACAGAGAGAACGGGCAAATAGATTCGCACCTGAATTCACATCTTCCAGCCTGGCAATCTTAAGCTGTGCTCACCATTCCAGTAAAGATCTCTAGAAACAGGACATCAGAGCCAGAAGACTGGAGGTTGGCTATCGTGTAGCTACTATTTAACAAAGGCAGTAAGGAAAGGCCATGGAACTACAGACTGGTGAGCCTGACATCGGTGTGTACGCTGTTGGAGGGAATCGTGAGGGATAGTATGTACATGTATTTGGAAAGGCAATGACTGATTAGGGATAGTCAATATTTCTTTTTGAGTGGGAAATCATGTCTCACAAACTTGATTGAGTTTTTTGAAGAAGTAACAGAGAAGATTGATGAGGGCAGAGCAGTGGATGTGATCTATATGGAATTCAGTAAGGCGTTC
The DNA here is from genome assembly GCF_047496795.1 of Chiloscyllium punctatum. Taxonomy (NCBI): domain Eukaryota; kingdom Metazoa; phylum Chordata; class Chondrichthyes; order Orectolobiformes; family Hemiscylliidae; genus Chiloscyllium; species Chiloscyllium punctatum. The sequence continues at coordinate 23,965,303 of NC_092767.1, forward strand.
AACAAGGTTCCCCATTGGAGACTGGTTAGCAAGGTTAGATCTCACGGAATACAGGGAGAAGTAGCCAATTGGTAAAGAACTGGATCACAGGTAGAAGACAAAGAGTGGTGGTGGAGGGTTGGTTTGCAAACTGGAGGTCTGTGACCAGTGGAGTGCCACAAGGATCGGTGCTGGGTCCAATATTTTGCATTGTTTCCATAAATGATCTGGATGTGAGAATAAGAGGTATAGTTAGTAAGTTTGCAGATGACAACAAAATTGGAGGTGTAGTGGCCAGCAAAACAGGTTACTTCCAATTACAATGGAATATTGATCAGATGGGCCAATGCGCTGAGAAGTGGCAGATGGATATTAATTCAGATAAATGCGAGGTGCTGTATTTTGTGAAAACAAATCTTGGCTGGACTTATACACTTAATGGTAAGTTTTGACGGAGTGTTGCTGAACATAGAGATATTGGAGTGCAGGTTCATAGCTCTTGAAAGCAGAGTCGCAGGTAGGTCGGATAGTGAAGAAGGCATTTGGTATGCTTTCTTTTATTGGTCAGAGTATTGAGTACAGGAGTTGTGAGATCATGTTGTGGCTGTACAGGACATTAGTTAGGTCACTTTTGGAATACTGTGTGCAATTCTGGGCACCTTCCTATCAGAAGGATGTTGTGAAACTTGAAATGGTTCAGAAAAGATTTACAAGGATGTTGCCAGGATTGGAGGGTTTGTGCGATAGAGAGGTTGAATAGGCTGGGGCTGTTTTCCCTGGAGCATCGAAGGCTGAGGGGTGATCATTTAGAGGTTTATAAAATCATTGGGGCGACCATATAGAGTTTTGTAAAACCATATAGAGCTTTATAAAAGAGGGGCATGGAGAGGCTAAAGAGACAAAGTCTTCACCCTCGGGAATGGGAGTCCCGAACTGGAGGACACAGGTTTACGGTTAGAGGAGAGAGATATAAAAGAGACTTAAGGGGCTTTTTTCACGCAGTGGGTCGTACGTGTATGGAATGAGCTGCCAGAGTAAGTGGTGGAGGCTGGTACAAAGATATCTGGATGGGTATATGAATAGGAAGGGTTTGTAAGAATATGGGCCAGATGCTGGTCGGTGGGACTGGATTGGGTTGGGATATCTGGTCGGCATGGACAGGTTAGACCGAAAGGTCTGCTTCCATGCTGTACATCTCTTTGACTCTATGATCGGTGAATAGTCCAATCAAAGATGATCTGAGGTTCAAATCTTAACATCCTTCAGGGTCCACAACCCATTCTTGGTCCCATCCTGCAGGCTCGATGAATCCCACACTGTCTAACCTCCTGCAGGATCCACGTTCCTTCCGACATTAGTACCATCTTCCAGGTTCTGCAGCCCTTCCTACCTCCGTAACATGGCCGGTCTCTACAAATCTTCCTTCCTCTGCAATGTTCCCCAGAAAGGCACTGGAGGATGATGGCATTTACAAAGTTAGGGAGGGATATCAGGATTGGAGGATTTTGCAGGCATTAGGAATATAGGGACTTGAGGAGGTTTCACAGTTTATGAATGTTATATGGACTGTAGCAATTTACAAAGATAGAGATGGTTTCAGATTGGAAGAATCTGCAGAAAAAGTTTACATGATTAAAGGCAGGAACATTAGCAGTGTGCACGAACAGAGTGATCCTGTGTACCTGAAGTTACCACCCAAGTTGAGAGGGTGTTAAGAATGCATATGGTGTATTGGCTTTCATTAGCAGGTATGGCTAAGACCCTAAACATTTGTTTTCCCTCCAGAACGTACTGTGGACAAAGACTGGGGAACGCAGAGAACAAGAGTAATACGTTAGACCACAATTGGAGTTCTCTGCAATTCCAACCTCCCTGCTACAGGAAGGATGTTGTGAAACTTGAAGGTGTTCAGAAAAGATGAACAAGATGTTGCAAGGATTGTTGCTGAATAAGCTGGGGTATTTTCACTGGAGCATCAGAGACTGAGGGGTGACCTGACAGAGGTTTATATAAACATGAGGGGCATGGATTGGGTAAACAGTCAAGGTCTTTTCCCGGGGTTCGAGAGTCCAAACCTAGAGAGCAGAGGTTTAAGGTTGAAGGGGAAAGGTTTAAAAAAGGGACTGAAGGGACAACTTTTTCACGCACATGGTGCTGTGTGAATGGAATAAGCTAAGAGAGAATATAATGGAGACGGATACAATTACAACATTTAAAAGGTATCTGGATGGATATATGGATAGTCAGAGTTTAGCGGTACATGGGCCAAATGCTGGTAAATGGGATGGATTTATTTACATCTTCTAGTCAGCATGGATGAGTTGGACTGAAGGCTCTGTTTCCATGCTATACTGCTCTTTTCCTTGAAAAGAGTGCATGTTATAGAAGAGGTGGTGCTGGAGGTTTTAAAAAACAAAGGAATGGAAAGCCCCAGGCCCTGATTAAGTGTATCACAGGACATTGTGGGATGATAGAGAAGAAATTGTGGAGCTACTATCAAGGGAATTTATTCCATTGACAGCCATGTGTGATCGGCTGGAAGGCTGGAGGGTGGCATAGTGGATTTCTAAGATTCCAAAGGGATCTTGATGAAATGAGTGAATGGGCTGAAAAACTGCAGTTGGAATTCAATCTGAATAAATGCGAGGTAATGCATTTGGTAAAACAAACAAGGGTAGAGCTTATACAATTAATGTTCAGGCCTTGGTTAGTGTTTTAGAGCAGAGGGACCTCCCGGTTCAGGTACATAATCCTTGAGGCTTGCATCACAGGATGGGTAAGACAGTGCTTTGCATGCCTGACTATGGCTCAGTCCATTGAATATAGGATTTTAGACGTCATCTTGAGATTGTGCAGACATTTGTGAGGCCTGTTCTGCAATACCCCATCCAGTTCTGGTCGCCCAGTTATAGGGAGGATATTATTAACCTGAAGGGTGTTCAGAAGAGATTTACCAAGACGTTGCTGGGTATGAAAGGCTTGAGTTCTGAAAAATGGCTGGATATGCAGAGTTTTTTTTTGACTGGAGCCGGGAGGTTGAGAGGAAACCTTATAGAAGTTTAAGAAAAAAAGTTGGGATATAGATAGAGTCAGTGGTAGCTGCCCTTTCCTTTTGGTGATTGAGTCTCAAGTGGAGGGGCCACATTTTTCAGGTTAGAGGAGAGATATGTTCAAAAAAAGGATATAAGGGGCAAATAGTTACACAGAGGGTGGTTTGGGTTTGGAATGAACTTCCTGAGGTGGATGTCGGTACAATTACAACGTTTAGTTAAGTACATGAATAGGAAAGGGTTGGAGGGATATCGGCCAGCAACAGGCAGCTGGGACGAGTTTAGTTTGAGATTATGGTTGGTATCAACAGAAGGGTCAGTTTCCATGCTGTACAGCTCTGACAACAATATGGTTTTGATTCATGATTTAAGAAAGGCTGCAAGAGAAAGCCAGGGAACTGAAAACCAATTAGCCCAACGTCAGTGGTGGGTTAGTTGTGTAAGTGATTCTGCCAGACTGGAGTTACATTCGTTTGTAAAGGCAAGGATTGATGAAAGATAGTCAGCAGGGCTTTGTGCATACAAAGTCAAGTCTCACTAACTTGATGGCTTGTGTTGAATTGGTGACCAGACATTGTCTACACCAACGTCAACAGGGCCTTTGACGGGATTTAGCATGATGTAGGGTGTAGGTTTGCTCGCTGAGCTGTAGGTTTGATATCCAGATGTTTCGTTACCTGGCTAGGTAACATCATCAGGGGGTTTCACCACAAACCCCAGGAACCCCATCCAGGAGAAAGATATAAATAGAAAGCAGGAGACCACAGCTTCGCATCACTTGGAGGTCGCCACTGATGATGTTACCGTGCCCAGGCAACGCAAATTCTGGATATCAAACCTACAGCTCAGAGAGCAAACCTAAATCCTAAACCTCAATCTGAGCAACAAACCTTCATAAACCTTGCATTTAGCATGATATACTGGTTCGTAAGATTAGATCACTTGTGATCAGGAAGAGCTAGTCAACTGGACACAAAATTGGCTTGACAGTAGGAGACAGGGGTTGGTGGGAGAGGGTTGTTGTTCAGACTGGAGGCCTGTGACCAGCAGTGTGCTACAAGGATCAGGGATGGGACCACTGATGTGCATCATCTACATAAACAATTTGGTTGAGAATATTGGAGTCATTGTTAGTAATTTTGTGGATGATCAAATGAATGGTGTAGTGGGCAGTCAATACGGTTATCAAAGGGGATCTCGACCAACTGGGCCAGTGGACCAAGGAATGAAAGATGGATTTTAATTCAGGTATTGAGTTTTGGACTAACACAGATAATGGTACAGCCCCGGGTAGTGTTGTCGAACAGAGAGAGACCAAGAGGTGCAGATACATTGTTCTTTGGAAGGAGCATCACAGGTGGACAGGATGGGGAAAGTGGTACTTGGCACACTTGCTGTCATTGGCCAGCACTTTAATACATGAGTTGGAGATATTTGTAACATTGTCTTCAATATTTCCCTTGGACAGAGGAGGCTTATAAGGGGTGACCTTATAAAGGTTTACAAAACCATACGGAGTGTAAGAATGATGAATAGCCAAGGATAAGTGAGTCCAAAACTAGAGGGTATAAACGAGAGGTGAGAAAACAAAGATTTAAAGAGGGAGCTGAGGGGCAACATCCACAGAGGATGGTGCATAGACGGAATGAACTGCCAGGGGCACATGGGAGAAACAAGAATAATTACATCATGGAAAAGAAATTTTGGCAGGCACATGGAGAGGGGAAGGTTTGAAGGGATATGGGCCAAACACAGGCAAATGTGACTCATTCAGGTTTGGGGAAAATAGTCAGCATTGATGACTTGGACTGAAGGTTCTGTTTTCATGCAGCATGACCCTGTACCCAGTTAAAGAGGAGGAGAATACGGAGATAAGGCATGTTGTAGACAGTGAAACAAGGTATAGTGATGGGAATGGTAGTCTGCAATGCGGTACATTTCAAATATGCAGAGGGTCTATATGTAAAGAAGGAGGTTACAGAGATAGGAACTGTTATAGGAGTTAAAAATTATTGAAGACACTGATCCACAAGACATACCATAGGTACAGTGTTGGAGAAGGTACACAGAACAGAAAGATCTCAGGCAGCATTCCCACCCTCTCGTGGGAGGCCTGCTTTCCCCTTTGTTGTACTGAGGCTCACGAAGAGAGCACAGGCCTGGATTGATAACTGTGAACTCTCTACGTTGTCTCAGTACAACGTAAGTTAAAGTAGACGTGGTGATTGAGCCAGAGTTGTGTCTGTACTGTGCTCCCCCTCCAGCACTGTGTCTATGTCATGTCCAGTTAGCTGATGTTTGGATCCCGCACATTGCTGTTTGCTCTGTGCATTGTGAGTGATCTTACCTCACTGCAGGATTTATTGAAGGCTCTAGATCTCCCTGCACTTTGTCTATCTGGCTGACCAACCATCTTCAATGGGGTGATGGATGGAACACCTAGCAGCTGGGAAGTCTATTGAATCTCCCTGAGTACCTACAGGAGACAGACAAATAGACAGAATGGAAAATTACACTGATGTAGTGAAGGTTACACATGTAGAATGGCACTGAGTCCCACAGAGATCTGTAAAATCCCAGTCTCCACCCCTGGCCTGTGCTGTTGCATCTCTCTGGAGTGGAGAATTCTGTTGGCTCAGGATCTGGAGTAGCTGCAAAAGTGAGAGACATTGACAGAGGCAGCAATGAGACCCACACAGTAAGGGATACCACATGGAGAGATACTGAGTGATATCACCAGAGTTCAGGAAGGTGTCAGGATCAAACAATTGTGACAGAAGAAAATGTTTTGCTTCATGATGCACTGGTATCAGTGCTCAGCCAGGAGCAACGTGCGAGCAGGTGAAGTCATGGCCTAGTGGAATTATTGTTAGAGCTAATGTTCAGCTCAGCTAATGTTCAGGGGAGACAGGTTTGAATCCTACCATCTGAAGTGGTGGAATTTGAAATCAATAAATTCAAATATTATCATTAACCATCCATAAATATGTATTAAACCATTCCTGATGTACAAAAAACCCAAACACTTGTCCTTTCGAGAATGACATCTGCCCATACTCACATGGTCTGCACGACATACCCACAGCAAAGTGTTGTCCAAATCCAAATAGAAAAAGGTGATGCATTGGAACAGCATGGGGATGTGGCTGAAGACAAGCAGAAAGGATCAGGATGGGCCAGAGTTTAACTAAAAAAAACTACATTAACGAAATTGATTGTGATAGGAAATTGTGGAAAAGAGTACAGAAACTTTTTTTCCGCATAGACAAAGTCTCTTCAATACGTTAGCTGGATTTGTGACACAGCTGAAAGAGATTTCGATCCCAGAGAGATGTGGTTACAGGGGAAACAAAATGTGGACCATAAAGATTCAATGGTTCACAACCTTGTGGAAACTCAGGCAAAATGGACAACGCTAACAATAATGGGTAACAAAGGAGTTAGATAGAAAGCGCGGGGGGTGAGGGTCGGGGGGTCCTTAAAAATCAAAGGGCAAACAATGGTCACAAAATATCCTTAGCAGATACTGTTAAGGATAAGCCACTAGATATTTAATAACTACTTTGAGCGTAAAAGGATCCCCAACTAAGCAGTGGGGCCTGTTAGAATCCAAAGGGACAATCTGTGCATGGAACCAGAGGAAGTAGGTGAGGTCTTCAATGAGAACTTCCCATCTGTATTCACACAGGAGAAAGGCATTGTAGCTGGGGATTTCAGTTGGGATGGTGAGGTTCTGGAACATCTTATGATCAATGAGAAGGTCGCGTTAAATGTATTCACAGGCACAAAGGTGGAGAAATTCCCAGTAACAATAAAATATATCCCAGGCAGTTATGGGAAGTAAGGGAGGAGATTGCTGGGGCCCTGGCGGGTACATTTAATACTTTGCTGGCCACAGGTGAAGTGCTGAATGACTGGAGGATGGTGAATGTGGTTCCTTTGTTCAAGAGCAGCAGGGATAGGCCAGGTAATTACAGAGAAGATAGTCTGACAGCAGGGGGAGTGAAAATATTGGAAACAATTGTGAGGGGCACGATGAATCAGCATTCGAAAGGACAGGAATGCATTAGGGATTGTCTGTATGTATTTGGTAGAGGACTGTCCTCTGATATTGATGAGGGCAGTGCAGATGATGTGGTAACATGGTGTTTATTAATGTCTTTGACAAGGTCTCACATGGAAGGCCGGTCCAAAAGGAAAGAGCCCATGGAATCCAAGGCAAGTTGGCAAATTGGATCCATAATTGGTGGAGCAGGTTTTTCACGACTGGAAAACTTTGCCCAGCGGGTGTACCACAGGGTTCTGTACAGGAACCATTGCTGGTTATTATGTACATTAATATCTCGGATGTGAAAGCAGAAGGTATCATTGGTAGGTTTGCAGATGACATGAAAGGTGAGGGTGTTGTCCACAGTGAGGGGGTGGACTCAGGCTGTCGTCTGATATTGATCAGATGATAAACTGAGCAGAATAATGGCAGATGGAGTTTATTGTGAGGTAATGTGCTGTGGGAAGTCTAGTCAGTGAATGATATCCATCAAGAATAGGTAGGTCCACCTGGAGTACTAAGGAATACAGGGACCTTGGTGGACAAGTCCTTGGATGTCTGAAGGTGTCAGCACAGGTAGACAGGGTGGGGAATACACCTGAACTGGGAACATGAGGGGGACACATCCTGGTGGGAAGAGTTGCTGGAGCTGCTCGAGAGGATTTAAAATCGTCTGGCAGGGATGTGGGACCGCAAACAGTCGTACAGCCAGAAAGAAGTTTGAGGCTTGTATAGATGTTCAAGAGAGCAATTTAAATAGACAAGACAGGCACGAACATAGCAGACAATGAGGGAAAATTGATTAATTAAACTGCATTTATTTCAATGCAAGGGGCTGCACAGATAAGGCAGATGAACCCAGAGCATGGAAGGGAACATGGGACTGGGATACCATAGATATTACAGAAACACAGATAAGAGAGGGACAGAACTGGCAACTCAATGTTCCACTGGACAGAGGCTACAGGAAGGATAGAACAGGAGGCAAAACAGGAGGAGAGCTGGTGGCTTTGATTGGGGGAAAACATCACAGCAGTACCTCGAGAGAATATTCATTCAGTTAAGACCATAAGACATAGGAGTGGAAGTAAGGCCATTCGGCCCATCGAGTCCACTCTGCCATTCAATCATAGCTGATGGGCATTTCAACTCCACTTACACGCATTCTCCCCGTCGTCCTTAATTCCTCAAGACAACAAGAATCTATCAATCTCTGCCTTGAAGACATTTAGCGTACCGGCCTCCACTGCACTCTGCGGTAATGAATTCCACAGGCCCACCACTCTCTGGCTGAAGAAACGTCTCCGCATTTCTGTTCTGAATTGACTCCCTCTAATTTTAAGGCTGTGTCCACGGGTCTTAGTCTCAATGATATCATATTAGTGGAATGATATAAGTGGAACTGAGAAATAAAAATTGGTCATCAGTTTGCTACGATTGTACTACAGCGATAGGCAATGGGAGATGAAGGAGAAAATATGTCAGGAGATCTCAGATATCTGTTAGAATGATAGCGTCGTAATGGTAGGGGATTTTAACCTTTCCAAACCTGGACTGGGATTGCTACTGTGTTAAGCAGAAATTCCCAGTCATTATGTAAAAGGCCCAACTGGAGAATGGGGCTAAAGCTGACCTCCCCTTGGGAAACAAGGTCGGGAACGGGACTGAGGTGTTAGTGGGGGAGCGCTTTGGAAAGTCACCAGAATTGTATTAGCTTGAAAATAGCGATGGAAAAGGACAGGCCTGGTCCACAAGTTCAAGTTATACAATGGAGCAAGATAGACATGAATTTTTAAAGTAGATCTGGGGAGGCTATTTGCAGGCAAAGGGAAGTGTGGCAAGTAGGAATATTTTAAAACAGAGATAAAAGGAGCGATCAGCACCAGCGTGTTCCTGTTAGTGTGCAGCTCAATGCTGACTGAATTAGGAAACACTGGCTGAGTTCGAGGCTCCGGTCAAGAAGAAAGGGGGCACATGTCAGATATAACTGGCTGACTCAAGGAAATCCCTTCAGGAGCATCAGGGCTGTAGAAATACATTTAGGATGGAAATCAGGAATGTAAAAAGGGGACACGAGATTGCTTTGGCAGAGAAAGTTAAGGAGAATCCAAAGACACTCTACAAGTGTATTAAGAGCAAAAGAAGAGCTCGGGACAAACCCGGTCTCCTTAATGATCAATAAAGGCAACGATGTGTGAAACTACAAGATCCAAAACAAATATTTCACTTTGGAACTTACTGTGGACAAAGACTGGGGCGCTCAGGGAACTAAACAGTGTTTGGCCTGACTACTATTTGAATACTGTTTGCAGTTCTGGTCTCAATGCTGTGGATGTTGTGGAACCTGAAAGGGTTCAGATGACCCAGGATATGCCAGTGTTGGAGGGTTTGCGCTGCAGGGAAAAACTGCATAAGCTGGGGCTGAATTCACTTGAACATGGGAGGCTGAGGAGTTACCTGATAAAGGTGTTTAACATCATGATGGTCATCGATAGGGTGAATATACGAGGTCTTTTTCCCAGGTTGGGGGGGATTGCAAACCGATAGGCCATAGCTTTAAAATGCAAGGGGAAATTTTCAAAGGGACCTAAAGGGCAATTGGTTCCGGCAGATTGTATGGAATAAGCTGCCAGAGGAAATAGTGCAGGCTGATAGAAATACATTTAAAAGGCATGTGGATGGGTATATGAATAGGAAGGGTTTAGAGGGATATTTGCAAAATTCTTGCAAATGTGACTGGATACGTCATGCAGAGTTGGTCTGAAGGTTCTGCTTCTGTGCTGTACATCTCTGTGACTCAATGTCCTGAAATGAGTCCACATTATAGAAAAGGAGGTGCTGGAGGTTTTAACACACAAAGGTAGATAATTACCCAGGACTTTATCAAATGTACATTAGGACATTGTGGGAAGCTGGCGAAGAAATTGTCGGGGCCCTAGCAGAAATATTTGTACCATAGAGTGCTATGTGTGATAGGTAGGTAAACTGGAGGGTGGCATTGTGGACAGTGAAGAAGGTTTTCTAAGATTACAAAGGGATCCTGATGAAATGTGTGAATGGCTGAAAAATAGTAGATGGAGTTCAATCTGAATAAATGTGAGGTAAGGCATTTGGTGCAACAAACACGGGCAGGACTTATACAATTAATGATAGGACCTTCGATAGTGTGTTGTAGAACTCGGGGTTCAGGTAAATAATTCTTTGAAGCTTGCAACATGGAGAGACAGGATGGTCAAAAAAGGTGCTTGCCCCACTTTCTTTCATTGCTCAGTCCTTTGGATATAGGAGTTGGGAAGTCACATTGAGATTATACAGGCCATTACTGAGACCTCTTCTGGAATACTGTGTCCAGTTCTGGTCGCCCAGGATATCGGAAGGATATTATTAAGCTGGAGAGGGTTCAGAGGAGATTTACTGGGACGTGGATGGTTATGGAAGGTTTCAGTTATAAAGAAAGGCTGGAAAGATTGGTATTTTTTCACTGAAACCTGAACGTTGACAGATGACCTTATAAAAGTTTATAAAATCGTGAGGGGGATAGATAGAGCTAATGGGAGTTATATTTTCCCATGGACATGGGAGTTTCAAGACAACGCACAACATTTTTAAGTTTAGAGGAGAGACATTAAAAAAATGGGGGCACATTATTACACAGAGGGTAGGTTGTGTGTGGAATGAACTTCCCAAGGAAGGGGTGAACATGGGGAAAATTACAATGTTTAAAAGACGTTTGGATTACTCCAGGAATAGGAAAGGTTTGAAGGAATATGATCCAGAAACAGGCAAGTGGGACGAGATCAGTTTTAGAGTATGGTTAGTGCTAACCAACAGTGCAGTATGACTGTCTGACTGTGATTATAATATTGTGTCATTAATTAAGGAAGGATGCTAGAGAAAGCCAGTGGTGTACAGACTTGTGAGCCAGACATCAGGGTGGGTCAGTTGTTGAAGGTCATTCTGACAGGTATGACTTATTTGCAATGGGAAAGATAAGGACTGATTACAGCCAGCCAGCATGGCTTTGCTCGTGGGAAAACATGGTAAAAACAATGACTGCAGATGCTGAAAACCAAATACTGGATTAGTGGTGCTGGAAGAGCACAGCAGTTCAGGCAGCAGATTTCGCTGCGCGTGGGAAAACATGTCTCACAAACTTGAATGGAGTTTGTTCAAAATGTGACCCAGAAGATAGATGAAGGCAGAGCAACAGACGTCAAGGTGTAACATGATCCATTGGTAAGTAAGGGTAGATCACAAGGGATCAGGGAGAGCTCGCCAACTTGATACACAATGGGATGAAAGTGGGAGACAGAGGGAGGTGGGAGAGGGTTGTTGTTCAGACTGGAGGCCTCTGACCAGCAGTCTGCTTTCAGGATTGGTGCACCATTTACATAAACAATCTGAGTGAAAATATAGCAGTCTTTGTTAGTATGTTTGTGGATACCAAGATTAGAGGAAGAGTGCGCAGGGAATATAGTTATCGAAGGGGATGTTGATCAACTGGGCTAGTGGGCCAAGGAATGAAAGATGGAATTTAATTCAGGTGCTGGATTTAATTAAGTCAAACCAGGGCGGACTAATACAGTTAACGGTCGGGCCCTGGACTGTGTTGTCAAACAGGGAGAGATCAAGAGGTGCTGTAACATGGTTCGTTGGAAGTGGCATCACAGGTGGACAGAGTGGTGGGGAAAGCAGCATTTGGCACACTTGTCTTCATTGGTCAGAGCAATGCGTACATGAGTTGGAGATATTTGTAACATTGTCGTCAATATTTCTCCTGGGCAGAGGAGGCCACTGGGTGACTTTATAAAGGCTAATGAAACCATGTCGGGCCTAAGTCAGGTGAATAGCCACGGGTAGGTGAGTCCAAAGCTAGAGGCATAAACAGGAGGTGACAGAGCAAGTATTTAAAGAGGGAGCTGAGGGGCAACATTATCCACAGAGGAGGGTGCATAGATGGAATGGACTGCCAGAGGAAATGGTAAAAACAAATACAATTACAACATGGAAAAGACACTTGGGCAGGTACATGAAGAGTAGAAGATTTGAAGGGACATGGGCCAAACACAGGCAAATGTGACTCATTCCATTTTGGAAACCTCAGCCGAAGAGTCATGCCGCACAGAAACAGACCCTGTGTCTCCAGTTGTTGGAGGAGGAGACTATCGAGACAAGGCATGTTGGAGAGACTAAAGTAAGTTACAGCGATACGGATGGTCATCTGGACTGGAGGTTTGAAATATGTGAAATAATTGGAGAGGGGGAGGAGAAGACAGAGATAGAACTGTTATAGGAGTTAGAATGATTGAAAACACTGGTCCACAAGACAAGCCATAGAAACAGTGTTGGAGAGGGAATAGGGAATAGGAAGATCCCAGGAAGCATTAACACCATCTCGTGGGAGGCCTGCTTTACCCTCTGTTGTCCTGATGTTCACCAAGACAGCACATGCCTGGATTGAAAACTGGGAACTCTTGATGCTGTCTCAGTACAAAACCAAACATAAAGTAAAGGTAGTGACTGAGCCTGGTGTGGGTCTGGACTGTACTCACCCTCCAGTACTATATTTATGTTATGTCTTGTTAGCTGATGTTTGGAGCCCTCTCATTGCTCTCTGCTCTGTGCACCGGAATGATCTCACCTGGCGGCAGGATTTATTGAAGGCTCCCGCCTCCCTGACCTTTGTCTCTCTGGCAAACCAACCATCTTCCCAACCAGCAGTTGGCAAGTCTATTGAGTCATGAACTCCCTGAGTACCTGCAGAAGACACATAAATAGGCAGAATGGGAAATTAGAATGATGCTGTGAGGGTTACACATGTAGAATGGCATTGAGCCTCACAGAGATCTTGAAAATCCCAGTCTCCAATCCTGGCTTGTCCTGCCTCATCTCTCTGGAATGGAGAATTCTGTTGGCTCAGGATCTGGAGTAGCTGCAAGAGTGAGAGGCGCTGACAGAAGCAGCAATTAGACCCACAGAGTGGGCGATACCACATGGAGAGATACTGAGTCATATCACCAGAGTGCAGGATCAAACAATTGTGCAGGAAGAAAGGGTTTTGATTCATGTTGCAGTGGAATGGGCAACCTGTGAGCAGGCGAAATAACAGCCTAATGGCATTATTGTGAGACAATTAATGCAGAAACTCAGCAAATGTTCTCTGGAGACAGGTTCAAATCCCACCATTGCAAATGTTCGGATTTTAATTAAATGTTTCAGAAATGATTAGATTAAAAACCTATAAATGAGTATTAAATAATTGCTGATGTTAAGAAATATCCATAGAGTGCATTGAAGTCTTAACTGAAGTAATCTAAGATGGGACTGGGATATCACAGGTATTTCAGAACAACAGCTGAGGGAGGGACAGGACAGGCAGCTCAATGTTCCAGGGGACAGATGCTGCAGGAAGGACAGAAGGGGAGCTGAGAGAGGAGGAGAGCTGCTGGTTCTGATTGGGTGAAACATCACAGCAGGACTGTGAGAGGATATTCCTGCAGGACCGCCCAGTGAAGCTGTGTTCGTGGAATTAATTGCTGGAAAAGCGCAGCAGGTCAGACAGCATCCAAGGAATCCTGAAGAAGGGCTTATGCCCGAAACGTCGATTCTCTGTTCCTTGGATGTTGCCTGACCTGCTGCGCTTTTCCAGCAACACAATTTCAGCTCTGATCTGCAGCATCTGCAGTCCTGACATTCTCTTCGTGGAATTAATCAATAACAATTGGTCTTCCCTTTCCTCTGATTGGTCCACAGACCCCGAGAGCCCCGCCCTCCTGCACTTTGACCTTCGCAAGATGGCGACCCTCAGGCCCGTGTTCCCTCATCCCTCAAACAAATGGCGGCCGTGATCCTGGACCGTTTCCCTGATCAGAGACCGCCACCTCCTGACCCGGGCCTGAAGGGTCTTTTTCGGGGTTTTTAACCTTTACTTGGGACTTGTGAGTTCCCTCCGCTCCTTTCTCCCAAAGAGGCTCCCACACACCGGTTCTGAGCGCCGCTCTTTGAAGCCGATCGCAGCCACTGCCGGAGAAAGTTGCTCCATGTCTCTCTGTCCTGGTCAATGTGACACTGCGCATGCTCCATATAGAAAGCAAACTACGCGTGCGTCTGAAGTTATCAATGAGTTTACAGAGAATATTCATACCCGCACAGAATCATGGGCGAAATATTAGTCATTAACAATTGCTCTGTCGAGTTATAGTCATGGCGCTATCTAGCATGTAAATAGACTGGTCGCTTCAATTTAACCATACCGGCCAGGTATGTAAATTACCAATTGTTCTGGGAGTTTGAAAAAAGGTTTCTTACTCGAGTTGTGCAAATCGTTTGGAAATATGTACGTTATCAGATTTGCATCTCAACTGTTTGTTAAAATTTCACATAGATGTTTGAGAGAGTTTTAATGCTCCACTATGTTAATGAGAATTATCAATCCTGTAAAACAGTTTGCTTTCTGACCAATCTTGAAGCGTTTACTCCCCGAGAATGCTTTGGCCCTGCTCCTCACTCACTTCTGGTTGGAGGACCGGCCGCTGCTCGGTCATCAGTTCCGCCCCTTCCTCCCAATTGCAGAGTTGATTCAGACCTGACTCAGCAGGCTCAGCACAAGAAACAATAAGGGACAAGGGAAGTTAGAGTCGATGTCTTGTGATGTAGTGAAAATATCCCGAATCTTGGATCGAGAGGCTTGAGTTCAATTCACAGCTAGTGCAGGTGTGTGTAATAATTACTTTGAACAGGTTCATTAGGAAAAACAAGGGAAGTTAGGAACAGAGGAAAAATATAGAAAATACATACAATGTGGTAGGGCTCTCAATGCTCAGAAGATTTCCGTCTTTACCAAGTGTTTCAGAGCCCCATTGGTCCCAATACATACTGTTGCACTCCTCCTTGTGCACAGCCAGATACCACGATTGTGGGGCAAAGTGTGGGGTGGGATATGGAGGTGCTTTCGTGGAATTTCCTCAGTTTTAGAGGTGAAAATGGGTGAGAAGGTGTAGTGTTTTGTATGGAGTTACCTATTCCCCTCCTGTTGCAGCATCATATTATTGCCCTGACTCTACCTCGTACATTGTTGGCAGAGATCGCTGACATTTTGAAAGCCCACAATACAAAGTCCATCACTCTGTTTAAGACAGCAGAAATCTCTTGTAGCACTATAGTCATAGAACAATACAGTGCAGAACAGGCCCTTCGGTCCTTGATATTGCGCCAACCTGTGAATTATTCTCAGCTCGTCCCCCTACATTATCCCAAAATCAATGATGTGCTTAAGTAAAGGATTGTTTAAATTTCCCTAATGTGGCTGAGTTAACGACATTAGCAGGTAGTGCATTCCATTCCCTAACCACTCTCTGAGTAAAGACACTGCCTCTGACATCTGTTTAAATCTATCACCCCTCAATTTGTAGTTGTACCCTCCACACATGCTAGCGTCATCATCCTCGGAAAAAGACTTTCACTGTCTACCCCATCTAATCCTCTGACCATGTGGTATGTCTCTCTCAAATCCCCTCTTAGTCACTTCTTGCCAATGCGAACAGGTTCAAGTCTCTCGACCTTTCCTCATAAGACCTTCCATCCAGACCAGGCAACATCCTGGTAAATCTCCTCTGCACTTTTTCAAATGCTTCCACATCCTTCCCATATTATGGGCACCAGAACTGTACACAATATTCCAAGTATGGCCGCACCAGCATTTTGTTCAGTTGCAGCATGATATTGCAGCTCCGGAACTCAATCCCTCTATGAATGAAACCTAACACACCGTATACTGCCTTAACAATACTATCCACCTGGGTGGCAACTTTCAGGCATCTATGTACATGGACTCCAACATCCCTCTGCACACCCACACTACCAAGAATCTTTCCATTAACCCAGTACACTGCCTTCCTGTTATTCTTCTCAACGGCATCACCTCACATTTAGCTGCATTTAACTCCATTTGCCACCTCTCAGCATAATTCTGCAGCTTATCCAAGTCCACCTGCAATCTGTAACATTCTTCCACACTGTCCACTCCACGGACTTTAGTGTCGTTTGCAAGTTTACTGATTCAGCCACCTATGCCTGCATCTACGTCATTTATAAAAATGGCAAACAGCAGTGGTGCCAAAACGGATCCTTGTGGCACACCACTACTAACCTGAGTCCAGGCTGAATATTTTCCATCAGCCACCACTCGCTGCCTTCTTTCAGAAAGCCAGTTTCGAATCCAAACTCCTATATCACTCTCCGTTTCATGTCTTTGCATTTTCTCCAACAGCCTACCATGTGGAACCTTATCAAAGGCTTTACTGAAATCCATGTATATCATGTCAATTGCCCTACACTCATCTACATGCTTGGTCACCTTCTCAAAAAACTCAGAGGTTTGTGAGACATGACCTACCCTTGAGGAAACCATGTTGACTATCTGAAATCAAATTGTTGTTTGTTCGTTGACTATAAATCTTATCTCTTATAATCCTTTCCAAAACCTTTCCTACAACAGAAGTAAGGCTCACTGGTCTATAATTACCTGGGTCATCTCCATTGCCCTTCTTGATCAAGGGCACAACATTTGCAATCCTTCAGTCCTCTAGTTCCAAACCTGTAGAGAATGACGACTCAAATATCAAAGCCAAGGTCTCTGTTATCTCCTCCCTAGCTTCCCAGAGAATCCTCAGATAAATCCCATCCAGCCCAGGGGACTTGTCTAATTTCTGGAATTGATAACACCTGATCGTAACTAACCTCTATCCTTTCTAGTCTAATGTGTTGTACCTCATTCTTCTCCTCTACAATATTCTCCTTTTCCTGAGTGAAAGCTTATGAGAAATGTTCATTTAGCACCTCACCGATCTCCACAGGGTCCACACTGAACTTCCCACTTCTGTCTTTGACTGGCCATATTCCTCCACTATGCTTTTGTTTCTCACATACCTATAGAAATCTTTAGGGTTCTCCTTTATTCTATTCACTAAAGACTGCTCGTGTCCTCTCTTTGCTCTTAACTCTCTCTTTAAATCCTTCCTGTCTGATATGTAACTCTCCATTGCCTCATCTGTACCATCTTGCCTCATCAATACATAAGCCTCCTTCTTCTTCTGAACAAGAGATGCAATTTCCGCAGTAAACCATGGTTCCCCTACCTTATCACTTCCTTCCTGCCTGACAGGGACATACCTGTCAAGGACATGTAATATCTGTTCATTAAACCAGCTCCACATTTCAATAGTCTGCATCGCCTGCATTTTGCTCTCCCATTCTATGCATCCTAATTCTTTCTGAATCGCATTATATTTGCCCCGCCCCAACGATAAGGAGGAGGTTAATTAGGTTGTTTCCGGAGATGAGGGGTTTGGCTTAACAGTAGATTGGTAATATATTCATTGGAATTCAGAAGAATGGAAAAATATAAAATAATGAATGGAACGGATAAAATAGAAGTAGAGAGGATGTTGCCACTGGCAGGTGAAGCTAGCATAAGAGGGATCATCTCAAGATTTGAGGCAGCAAATTTAAGACTGAATTCAGAAGGAACTTCTTGACCTCTACGGAATTCATTGCCCAGGGAAGTAGTTGATGCTAGTCCAGTAAACATTTATAAAGGTAAGGTAGGTTTTTTAAAAAAGAAATAATTAATTAAGGGATATGGTGAGAATGTGAGTAAATGGTTCTGCATCCACAAAATGATCAGCCATGGTCACATTGAATGGCAGAGCAGGCTCAAAGGGCAGGATGGCCTTCTCCTGTTCCTAGTTCTTTTGTTATGTTATGCATTCCTCCCTCACTCGACTTGGAAGTGCTGTTTCTGGATTAGTGGTGCTGGAAGAGCACTGTAGTTCAGGCAGCATCTGAGGAGCAGTAAAATCGACGTTTTGGGCAAAAACCCTCCATCAGGAATAAAGGCAGAGAGCCTGATGTGTGGAGAGATAAGCGAGAAGAGGGTGGGGAGAAAGTAGCATAGAGTACAATAGGTGAGTGGGGGAGGGGATGAAGGTGATAGTTCAGGGAGGAGGGTGGAGTGGATAGGAGGAAAAGAAGATAGGCAAGTAGGACAAGTCATGGGGACAGTGCTGAGCCAGAATTTTGGAACTAGGGTGAGGTGGGGGAATGGGGAAATGAGGAAACAGTTGAAGTCCACATTGTTGCCCTGGGGTTGAAATGTGGACTTCAACAGTTTCCTCATTTCCCCTTCCCACACCTCACCCTAGTTACAAACGTCCAGCTCAGCAGTGTCCCCTTGACTTGTCCTACCTGCCTATCTTCTTTTCCACCTATCCGCTCCACCCTCCCTCCGCCCCATCACCTTCATCCCCTCCCCCACTCAACTATTGTACTCTATGCTACTTTCTCCCCACCGCCACCCTCCTCGAGCTTATCTCTCCACGCTTCAGGGTCTCTGCCTTTATTCCTGATGAAGGGCTTTTGCCTGAAATGTCGAGTTTACTGCTCCTCGGATGCTGCCTGAACTGCTGTGCTCTTCCATCACCACTAATCCAGAATCTAGTTTCCAGCATCTGCAGTCATTGTTTTTACCTTAGAGGTGCTGGTGTTGGATTAGGATGGACAAAATTCAAATTCACAGAACACCATGTTATAGTCTAATGGGTTCATTTGGAAGTACGAGCTTTGCTGCTTCTTCATCAAATGGTTGTGTGATTTTTAACTTTGTCACTCACTCTTGTAACTGATAAACAGCAACAAAAGTCATGAAGCAGTGCGTATGCTCTAGCCAACAATCGGGCCCGGGTGGGACGAGGTTGAGCAATTCATCAACTTCACCAACACATTCCACCCTGACCTTAAATTTACCTGGACCACCTCTGACACCTCCCTCTCCTTCCTGGACCTCTCCATCTCCATTAATGACTACCGACTTGACACTGACATTTTTTTACAAACCCACCGACTCCCACAGCTACCTGGATTATACTTCTTCCCACCCTACCTCTTGCAAAAATGCCATCCCATATTCAAAATTCCTCCGCTTCCGCCGTATCTGATCCCAGGACGACCAGTTCCACCACAGAACACACCAGATGGCTCCTTCTTTAGAGACCACAATTTCCCTTCCCACGTGGTTAAGGATGCCCTCCAATGCATCTCGTCCACATCCCGCACCTCCGCCCTCAGACCCCACCCCTCCAACCATAACAATGACAGAATGCCCCTGGTGCTCACCTTCCACCCTACCAACCTTCGCATAAACCAAATCATCCATCAACATTTCCGCCACCTCCAAACAGACCCCACCACCAGGGATATATTTCCCTCCCCACCCCTTTCCGCCTTCTGCAGAACCGTTCCCTCCGTGACTACCTGGTCAGGTCCACGCCCCCCTAAAACCCACCCTCCCATCCTGGCATTTTCCCCTGCCACCACAGGAACTGTAAAACCTGTGCCCACACCACCTCCCTCACCTCTATCCAAGGCCCTAAACGAGCCTTCCACATCCAAAGTTTAACTTGCACATCCATCAATATCATTTATGGTATCCGTTGCTCCCGATGTGGTCTCCTCTACATTGGAGAGACTGAGGCCTCCGAGCAGAGCACTTTAGGGAATATCTCCGGGACACCCGCGCCAATCAACCACACCGCCCCGTGGCCCAACATTTCAACTCCCCCTACCACTCTGCCGAGGACATGGAGGTCCTGGGCCTCCTTCAACATCGCTCCCTTACCATCAGACGCCTGGAGGAAGAACGCCTCATCTTCCGCCTCGGAAAACTTCAACCCGAGGGCATCAATGTGGACTTCAACAGTTTCCTCATTTCCCCTTCCCCCACCTCACCCTAGTTCCAAACTTCCAGCTCAGCACTGTCCCCATGACTTGTCCTACCTGCCTATCTCCTTTTCCACCGATCCACTTCACCCTCTCCTCCCTGACCTATCACCTTCATCCCCTCCTCCACTCCACCATTGTACTCTATGCTACTTTCTCCCCACCCCCACCCTCCTCTAGCTTATCTCTCCACGCTTCAGGCTCACTGCCTGTATTCGGGCTTTTGCCCAAAAAGTCGATTTCGAAGCTATTTGGATGCTGCCTGAACTGCTGTGCTCTTCCAGCACCACTAATCCAGAATCTGGTTTCCAGCATCTGCAGTCATTGTTTTTACCCCAGTTAATGATGTCAGTGGTGGACCAATGGAAA
Organism: Chiloscyllium punctatum; assembly: GCF_047496795.1. Taxonomy (NCBI): domain Eukaryota; kingdom Metazoa; phylum Chordata; class Chondrichthyes; order Orectolobiformes; family Hemiscylliidae; genus Chiloscyllium; species Chiloscyllium punctatum. The sequence goes on from NC_092767.1 coordinate 23,985,523, forward strand.
GGCAGGGGTAGAGCTGGAGGACATGGTGGGGCAGTTGGTCCTCCAGTCAATCAGTGAATGAGGGGCGGGGCTTAAATATACCACGTGATCATCTTCGCGGTCGGCGCAGATGTTTGGGATGTATGTGCGGAGTGCTGTCGGTAAGGAAAGAAATAAACAGCCGGAAGTGGGAGGGAAATGGTGTTGGTATGATCTGAGAGGTTTTACAATCATTTGGTACACATCCGAAAATACAAATTTGAAACTTCCAGTCTCGTTTTTGAAGCAAACGGGAAAATGCCTTGTTGAGCAATCGGCCCGAGTGAGCGCCGCCATCTTTATTCGGGGCAACGATTCACTGGACACGTGCGCGGCCGCCAGCTTTGTAGGGGGCAAAGGGTGCAGCCTTCCCTGGTAAAAAGAGTCATAGGGCAGGATTTACACAGAGCACATTCAAACCCAGAGAAATGGACTTTTTTCTGGATTTGTTTCGTCATTCATTTAAATGATTTAGATGTGAACAGAGGCCGTATAGTTAGTAAGTTTGCAGGTGACACCAAAATTGGAGGTATTGTGGACAATGAAGAAGGTTATCTCAGAGTGCAGTGGGATATTGATCAGATGGGCCAATGGGCTGAGGAGTGGCAGATAGGATTTAATTTAAATAGATTAGGTTAGCATATCTGGTTGCCATAGGTTGGACCGAAGAAGTCTGTTTCTGTGCTAGACATCTTTGACTGTGGGGTCATAAAAGTGAACTCTGCTCTGGTTCACCTCAGGGTTCTCTGATGTCCACTTGTTCATTATCTAGCTTCCTCAGTCTCTCATGGGTATATTTTTGCTCTGTTAGTATTTTACTATTACTTTCACAGCTACTTTGTAAAGGAATTGAAAAATGTAGAGCTGGAAAAACCCAGCAGGCCAGGCAGCATCCAAGGAGCAGGAGAATCGACGTTTTGGGCATAAGCCCTTCTTCAGGAATGTAAATGAATTGTCCACTGAGGCCTGGCTCCTGACCATACGCTGTTCCATTATCAGTTTATTTTTTCCACAATATCTTTGACAGTCAAGAATTCTTTTTTCCAATAAGCGAGTGCATTTTCCTTCAATTTCTGACAGTCAAATTCTGCACCATTTTCATTCCCTGTAATTCATATTGCACTCCCTGAAACATCAACTGTGTATTTCTCCTTCCACAGAAACCAATGATCAATGCCAAAGCCTTGTTGCCTGTGGAGAGGGTGATGTTTGACTTCCTTGTCCTGCTGCAGTTTGTACGGTGAAGGTGCTCCCACAACGTGGTTGGGTAAGAGACATTACAGATTATTCATTCAGCGATATTGAAGAGTAGAAGATATCTGTACAAATCATCATGGTTTTAATTTCACAAAAATATTATTGAGAAGTTTTGACATAAGGCTACAGATGGAGAATATTGTGTCCAGTGACCAAAACCATTGCCAAATAAGCAGTTTTTCAAGAATGCCTTAAAGGAAGAAACGTTAGAGGGTTAGAGTGGGGATTCCAGACCATGTTCCCTTGGAGTCTACAGAAACAGTCACACAGGTGAACTCAAAACTAAACACATCATTGAAAGTCTGAACTAAAATGAGTTATTGAGATATGAAAGGGTGTGTGGTGCAGGGAGATAGGAATGATTACAGCCAGGAATTAATTCAAAGGTGTGAAAGTAAATTGTTGTTGCTTATAAATGGGAGTATTTTGATTGATCAGAAAGTTTTGGTACAAGTGAGCACTTCGGCAGTAGAGGTTTCAATATTCTTGAGATTATTGGGAAGGTGAATGTGGGATGCTGGCCAGGAGTGGGTTCAGACAATGAAATCTAGAGTCAACGAAAGGTGTGAATGAGAGTTTCAGCAAATGAGCTGAGACTGTGGTGAGGTCAGGTGATATCACTGAAGTCGAAATAGTGGTCTTGGAGTGGGTCTGGCCTGTCATCCTCACCTCATTCAGCTGTTTGTCAGTTTGTGAATCAAGTCTATAACAAGCTCAGGAACTGAGTGGCCCAGGCAGAACCCAAACTGGGCATCGCTGAGCAGGTTATTGCTGAGTATGTGCTTGACAGCACTGTTGATGACCCCTTCCATCACTTCACTGCTGAGCGAGTGTGGACTGATGGAGGGGAATTGGCTGAGTTGGATGTGTCCTGCGTTTTTGTGTTGGAACATCCCTGACCAATCTTCCACAAAGCCAGTGCTGGAGAGGTACTTGCCTTGTTGGGCAGCAGGTTCTGGAGCACAGCCAACAGTATAATTGCCAGAATATTGGTAGGGCCCATACCTTTACACTGCTTATCCATTCCTTGATCTGATTGGAAATGAGTTTTCAAACAAGTCGATTCATATCTGTGATGTCAGGGACCAATGGAGAAGGCTCATCCACTTGGCACTGCTGGCTGAAAATCGCTGCTAATGCTGTCCTCTTATCTGTTGCATGAATGTTTGAGACCCCTCCATAGGTAAGGGTGGGGATATCTGTGATGCTTCCTCCAGTGAGTTGTTTAATTGGCCATCACTATTCTTGACTAGGTGTGGCAGAACTGCAGAATTCTGATCTAATCTGTTGGTTATGGGATCACTTAGTTCTATTTGGTGTTGCTTGTGCTGTTTGGCATGCCGGTTTGGTAGCTGCACCAGGTTGGCACCTCATTTTTAGGTATGCCTTGTACTGCTCCTGACATGCCCTCCTGCATTCACCATTGAACCAGAGTTGATTCCCCTGGCTTGATGTTAATGGTTGAGTGGGGGATATCAGGCCATGAGACTTCAGATTGGCTGGAGTCCAGTTCTGCTGTTGTTGGCCCACAGTGAGGCAGTAGTTGCAGGGTCAAGAGGGCTGATTGTGTGATTGTATTTTCCAGTGCATTGGTAGATGTAATGTGGTCCATCCAGTTTCATTCCTTTGTTGAGACTGTGCAGTGATTAATACAATGAGTGACTTGATGGGCCACTGTCGGGTTTCTTACCCTCAAGGACATTGTCAATGGCAGAAACACATCCCCAATGGTTCCATGGCAAACAGTAGATTCTTCATTCCAGTTGTTTTTTTTCTTGAATTCAGAGCCAACCTCTACCGATTTGGGATCAAACCTGAACTTCAGTTGTATATTTTAATATTCTTGATAAATGATACATATGACCGGTTTGTTCACTTATTTTTAGAATCACTATCACAGGTTTTGTTTATTGTTTTCGAGATAAAAACACTGTCCATTATCCTGACTCCTCCATCCTCCCCTCCAACACCAAGAGTGAGGAGCACTCGGAGTTTCTCTGTCCATAACATTGAGATAATCCGATCAGCTGCCTCTGCTTCTTTCTTCCCTCTCCACTAGCCCACCGAGCCAAACTGCCTCACAAGGTTGCTCCTCATTTTAGTCCTAAACTTACATTTCCTCGAGTCCCTTGTCAAGCCTTATTAGAGGTCATCTTGACCATTTACCCTAGTGTAGCTAAATCATGGACATTCCAAATCTCTCTCTCATCCTCCTGCTTGTCACCACACTCTGCCCCCACGCCCCCCCCCCTCCACCCACCTTTGCAATTCACAGATATTGTTCCATGATCTATCTGTCTGTCTGTCTTTTTTGGTTATGTCCTTCTCTCCCATTCTGCAAAAACCTAATATTTGACCTCACGGTTGTTGGAAAATCCTGCTCCATCTCTACTCTCCCTTTCCTTTCTGAGTTCATTGTATTTGGTGTCCCTCCAGGATCTATCCTTGGCCCGTCCTGTTTCTCACCTGCACACTGCCAGGAGGTAACATCGCCCAAAAGCACTGTGTTAGGTTTCACATGTACACTGACAATGTCCAGCTCTCCCTCCCCATCATCCCTCTTCATTACTCCACTATTACTCAGTTATCAAACTGCTTACCACGCTTCGATTAGCTGCAATTGACTCCAATGAAACACTGTAATTGTTAAACCCATTGCCTTCAGTTGCTATTCCAAATTCATTTCCCTTCCTGCTGTGTCCCTCCCTCTCACTGGGAAGTGTCTGAGGCAGAACTACATTCTTCAGAAAATTGCTTTCATAATTGACCCCAAGGTGACCTTCTGATCAGACATCCACACAATCACAAACACCACGAATTCCAATCTCTAAAACGTTGCTTGTCTCCTTCTCACCCCAGCTCCATTGCTACTGAAACCCTAACCTGTGTCGGTGTTGCCTTTAACTTGACAAATCTGAAACAGAACCCTTGATTCCGCGACTGACCCAGAATCTGGTTCAAGACTCACCCGTAATGGGACACATCCTCTCCAAATTTTCCCTGCCAAACCTTGACAGAATCCTGTATGTTTCAAAGAGATCTCCTCTCATTCTTCCAAAGTCCAATTAGTTTATTCCCAACTTATTCAGCCTTTGCTTCCAGGATAATCCCTGCAAAACAGGGATCATCCCAATGGATCTTCTCTGAAATGCCTCCAATAAACTGCTCTATTTCATGAACTAAAGTGACCAAATCTGTTCACGATACTCCAGATGTGGTCTCACTCGCCATTTGTTTAGTTGCCCTAAGGTATATACTCCAAACTCTTATATTGCAAACTCTTTGAAATAAGGGACAGCATTCCATTCCCCTTCCTGATTCCATGTTGTAACTGTGTGCTCGCTTTCTGTGTTTCCTGCTCATTTTCCCCCAGTCCCTGTGTGGTGCAGCTTTCTACAGTTTATCCCAAGTTATAGTCTATTTGCCAACTTGTTGCCCACGTTTCCTGTGAATATCTCTCTGTAAACTGTTTATAATCCTTTTGGAAATTTCCTGTTATGCCTTTTCGAGGAGATTTTCCCCCCTCATTATTTGAAACATGTACTGTGAGCACTGGGCAGTGGGAAGCATGCTCACTTGCTATCTTTGAGTGAGGAAACTGACTGGGAGGAGCTTGCTGCCCATTGGTCAGAATGAAGACATCTTGCCCATCAAGCTGCATGAGCCTTTCACATCCCATGTCTTATTGTGGAGGCACAGCGGCAGAATGGAAGGAAAGAAAAGGAAGCAAATCCTGCTCTCCATATCTCACTGAATCTTGGGAAATTATGTCCCATGTTCAGTCAAATGAAATCCCAAGGTGGAAACTCATAGAAACCTACATAGATTTGCCCTTGAAGTGCCTGCTAACCTCCAACAGGGGTAATGTGTACAGTCCTCGTGGGCCAGGAGGAGGGTATGTATGAGTTTCAAACTTGAACTGACAGTGACGGATTTTATAAACTTGTATTACAGGCAGATATTCAGATGGTAATCTCAGTCATTGTAACGCCAAACTCTGAAAGAATTACTCAATACATCAGGCCCTGGATATTCGTATTGTGTGAGAGCATTGTGTTCCAGATCAAGACCATTTGCTGAATAAAAGTTCTCCTTTGAATCAAACCATCCTCTCAGTGGATCTTCCCAAATCTTTAACATGTGTCCTGTAATCCTTGTATAATGAGCTGATGGGTATAATGTTTATTATTATAATGTGTAACTTTTGTAAACCGCTTTGTCACAGCTCCCCAAATTTCCTTTGCTACAATGAGAATACTCTCAGTTTTTTCCAAACCGCTGATTCCCCAATGTCTGTTTACTCTCTATAAGGTACACATCAGGGTTGTGTTGGAACATTCTCCACTTGCCTGCATCAATGCACCACCACCCCCCCAACAATATTAAAGAAAGTGAACATCCTCCAGGATAAAGTACTGTACCTGAGTGATTTCCCATCCACCACCTTCAGCATTCCCTCTCCCCACCCTAGAGGCACAGTGGCATCACTGTGTAAAAGATCAAGTCAGCATTGTCCTCCCCGACCGCAGGATTGCTCTCTCATTAGAGAGAGATGTCTGGTAGTGGTTAACCTGAATATTACCACAGCACAGGCAAGGGGAGAGGTTGAAAAGGAGAGTCCATTAATTGCGGATGGTTATTCTTGATGTATATTAGCAACACACATGTCACGTGAACAATTAATGTTAAAAAAGGCCCACAAATTCTGCAACTAAAATCCCCCATTCCTTGAACCATCCTGGTAAATCTCCAGTGCCCCCTGTCAGGGACCCTGCCATCCTTCCCAATGTGTGGGCGATCTCTGGTTCGCACAAACCGTGCTGCTCTGAACCCTGTGGGTGATAGCATCGAGCAACAGTTGCATTAAACCTCACTGTATGGAAGAGAGTGAGAGACAGAAATCCTGAAGCCATTTAAAATCTATTTAGGAACACACTTGCAAGGCCACAGCTGACAGGTCTATGGGCTCTGTGCTGGAAAATGGGATTAAAATAGTTAGCTGGGAGATTTCTTTACAGCATAAATCCAATGGACCACAAAACCGTTTTCTGTCATGTAGACCACAAACGCGTAATATAGGAATATTCTATAGGAGGTTACTCTGAACGGGAGAGTCGTTGGGTCAGGATGAGATTATGGAGATAGGGAGGGTCGTGGGGCCTTTTGGAGGTTATGGAGTTAGGGAGGTTTGTGGGGAATGATTCAGGTTACGTGGATAGGAAGAGTCGTGGGGACTGAAGGAGTTTATGGAGATAGGGAGGGCTGTGGGGACTGAAGGAGGTTATATAGATAGTAAGTTTATAGAGAAGCACAGAAAAGAAGAGCAGGTATCGAACATTTGATCAGAGTAGGTCCCACTATTCAATATGATCACAGAATGGATCAAACCGGTTCAGTATTCAGGCCCAAACAGCATTTTTATCCAGGCAACAGTTCAAATGCTGCCAATTAACTTAAAACGGCACTTGGAGATTAAGGATCCATTTTAGCGTTAACAATATGAAACCAATCATATACTAAGAATTTCTTGTGTCAAGGAGGTATATATAACAGAGAGGCAATTGGACGAGGGGAAGAGTCCACTGCGAGCTGAAAAAACGATGACAGGGAAGTGTCATCTGTGAAAGAAATATTGGGATCTCACAACAAATCTCCATGCTCTGCCTAAAAAGCTCTATCCATCAATAAAGGTACACAACACGCTGAGCAAATATTCTTGAAACCAAAAAACAACTGAGAAGGCATTTCAGACAGAGAAAGACAAGAGAATAAGATACAGAAATTTCAAGACAGTCCGTACTGGATGAACTTTGAGAGACTACGTTTTAATTTTACTCTTAGTAATAATGGATTTATGAATGGAATCCGCATTAGTGAAACCGCATATCAGGAAAATCTTGGGGGTTTTTTTCCGGAAAACGTAATTAGTTACAGAGAGATTGTTCAGTTTGTAAGTGATTCGTTCAGTTAAAGTTAGAATCATAGAATACGTAGAGTAGGGTAGCAGGTCCTTCAGACGAACAAGGATCACACTGACCCTCCAAAGAGTAAATCACTCAGATGCATTCCTCTACACTATTGACTATATTTACCCCTGACTAACGCACCTAACTTACACATCCGTGAACACTATGGGCAATTTGGCATGCCCAATTTAAGTAACCTGCACATCATTGGATTGTGAGAGGAAACAGGAGCACGTGTTTGAGCCCACGCAGACACGAGTAGAATGTGATAACTCCACAGAGACAGTTGCCCGAGGTTGGAATCAAGCCTGGGTCCTTGGCACTATGAGGCAGCAGTGCTAGCCCCTGAGGCACGGTGTCACCCTTAGACAAGCAAATAGTACTTATTAATTACAGAATGCGTGAAAGGAGTCCATTTCATTGAACCATTCCTTTATAACAAACTGGGTTGTCAAAAAGGAGGTGGGTTACATCACTTGTCACACTCTCTTCGCTGGGTTCATTGCTTTTAATTATCAGATGAATATTGACCTCCACTTCATTATATTATAGAGAGTTCGATGTTGGTCAAGTGAATGATATATTGGTATATGGGGCATAGCAGGAAACATGTGTCTGTGTTAGAATAGATTGATGATTTGAATGAAAAACAGTGTATTAATCCAATGGAGAGATTGCAAAGCTGAGGCACAGAGGAATCCGACACGTGGATAACAAAAAAAACACGTTGCGTGCACATCATAGGGAGGCGATATAACTTTGCAAACCTTTTGAAAGAGAATACATTCAGGAGTAGGGAAGATATCCTACAGTTTTGTAGGGTACGGTGAGCTGAGGGCCCAATGACATGAAAAGCAGTCTGGAGAAGATTCACTCAACTGATTCCTGTGAGGAGCATTTATCTCTGGAAGAACATTGTCAGATTGGCCTTGGATCAGTTGGGGTTTAGGCAAATGACGCATGATCCCTTTTAAACCCATAATATTCTGAGTAGTCTATTCAGGTTGAATGCTGAAACAATATTTCAATTTGTGCGAGAGATTTCCAGAAATGGATGGACTCCTGGAAACTGGAGAATATCCCAGTGAAGGAGTTGGTGATTGTTTTAACCACCTCAAAGGGTTTAGCGTCTGTGGGAACTTCCCTCCCAGAGAGTGAATGAAAGGTAAGACAATGAATATTCTAACACACATTCAGACAGTTTATTGGCTATGAATTATGAATTAAAGTTATAGGGCATAGCCACAATCAGATCATCCATGATCTTATCACATGGCAGACTTGGTTCAAGTTGTCCAATCACTTACTCCTGATCTTAGATTCTTTGTTGCTATTGCCTTTAGATACTGACAAATAATAAAAGCAAACTCAAGTGTAAAAAGGCTCTCCCTTTCAGAATGATGAGCACAACTTGCAAATGTGATTTTTAATCAGCACTGTGAAAGCACTCGTGGAAGTTTCATGGAGTTACAGAAAGATCAGATGCTTAGGTCAAAGTAAAAGCCTCATTAAAACTGCGTTAGAAATCAGATAGGTTAGAATGGATGCCGTTAATGGAGCAGATTCCTGTCAGTTGTTCTTGTAAGGTGAATTCCGTTAGCAAGACCAGCATTTATTGCCTATGTCTAATTTCCATTCTGAATATGGTGGTGAACCGCAGTGATTCTCGTGGTGCAGGGACACTAACTGATATGTTTCAAAGAGAGCCATAGAATTCTAAACAAATGACAGTGAAGGGACAATGATATTGTTTCAAGCCAGGATGCTGTGTAACCTTGGAGATTGTATTCCTCCCCACATGATGCTCACAGCGATAGAAATAGTGGGACAATCTCTTGCTGTTCTTATTTTGGGGAATTTACCGAGTGATGTAGTTAAGGTCATTTCTGAGGGAGCCTGAAGTAGCATTTTGAACACAGAGCTGAACTCTCCTTTTACGTACGCTCTGCCAGCTCTGCATGTTTTATTTATAAACCTTGTGAATAATTTAGGATGAAAATGTGTTGCTGAAAAAGCGCAGCAGGTCAGGCAGCATCCAAGAAGCAGGAGAATCGACATTTCGGGCATAAGCCCTTCTTCAGGAATGTGGAAAGTGTGCCAAGCAGGCTAAGATAAAAGGTAGGGAGGAGGGACTTGCGGGAGGGGCGTTGGAAATGCGATAGGTGGAAGGAGGTTAAGGTGAGGGTGATAGGCCAGAGTGGGGGTGGGGGCGGAGAGGTCAGGAAGAAGATTGCAGGTTAGGAAGGTGGTGCTGAGTTCGAGGGTTGGGACTGAAACAAGTTGGGGTGAGGGGAAATGAGGAAACTGGAGAAATCAGAGTTCATCCCTTGTGGTTGGAGGGTTCCTATGCGGAAGGTGAGGCACTCTTCCTCCAGCCGTCGTGTTGCTATGGTCTGGCGATGGAGGAGTCCAAGGACCTGCATGTCCTTGGTGGAGTGGGAGGGGAAGTTGAAGCGTTGAGCCACGGGGTGGTTGGGTTGGTTGGTCCGGGTGTCCCAGAGGTGTTCTCTGAAACGTTCCTCAAGTAGGCGGCCTGTCTCCCCAATATAGAATAGGCCACATCGGGTGCAGCGGATGCAGTAAATGATATATGTGGAGTGCAGGTGAATTTGTGGCGATATGGAAAGATCCCTTGGGGCCTGGCAATTAGACTTTCTCATTGCTCGGACTAAATCTAAAGTTGCCCAATCTCTAATGGATTATGCTATGGTAAATTTAAACTGAGGGGTTGTGGGTGGTATTAATTGCATACTTGTCATTGTACATTCCCACTTTTGAACTTATGATGGAGGGAAGGACATTGATGAAGCAGCTGGAGATGGCTTGGCCTGGGATATTACGCTGCAGAACTGGGCCCTTGGAATGCAGTACTTGGAGGTGCACAGTAAAATAGGGCTGAGTCAGCATGACTTCGTCAAGGAGAGGTCTCGCTGACAAGTCTATCAGAATTCTTTCAGATGATAATGTGCAAGTTTGACAAGGAAGGATGTGATTTGATTGGCTAATTGGGACTCTGCGAGATATGAATCTGCCTTAAATTGAATTTTGTTCATCTATTGGTTACAAGTTGCATAAGTAGAGATATAAAAACATTTAAAAATTAAAAAAAAACCCACAAATTCAGCACTAGCTAAATACAATAACGATGGTGGTTCGGGGGATGTGTTATTTCTGCAATCCTAACCTACGGTGTGACCAGTTCACTAAATGTGCTATCCACTCCCTCCTCAGCATCGCGGATACTCCACAGTGAGTCCATCCGCAGCTCCAGAGCCGTCATGCGGTCAAACAACAGCTGTAGCTGGACACATTTCTTCCAAGTGTAAGAGTCAGGAACGACAGACACGTTCCTAAGCTCCCACATCAAGCAATAGTCACATGCGACGTGTCTGAGGTCCCCTGCCATTGTAAGCTTAACTTTATATGAACGAACTAAAACCAAACAATGCACTTAAATAAATGAAAAAGATAGATAAGTTATAAAAGCCTTGCCTTACAGGATCGTTTTCTTCTGGTTAGTGGAGGGGGGAGTTAGGGAGATATACGTGTAGTATCTCGGTATAACAACAGCCCAGATATAAATTAAGCCCTAACCTTCCCAACAGCCCTTGCTTCACTCTTCCTCCTCTCCCCGCCGCTCTGGAAAAATGGAGGTCGTTGTCAAGCAGGTTTGGTGGAGGTGATAGATATCAGATCCTGTCATCACTGGACTAATTCAGAGGACTCTTCTTTCCCAGTTAATGAACTCACTCTTAAGTATTTATTGTCAAGTCTGTCCATTTTAAAGACAATGTAATTGCCGGAGTTGTGCTGAAGTGATATTTACATTTTCATGCGACAAGATTTTTCAATGTGCCAATGAGGTGAGGAATAGGATGGAGGTAGAGTTAAATACATGGGCAAAGAACTGTTAGAGGAGGCAACACTTCCGATATGTGTATCATTGGGATTCCCGAGTCCCTCTCTCAAATAAATCTCTATAATATTAACATAGCAGTGATATATACTCACCCAAGCTCCAAGTTCATCCGTCTTGCCTGTCATACTCCTCACATTATAATCAGTGTACTTCAGACTGCCAGGCTCATTGTGTTCAGTAACCTCTGTCTGTTTGCTGTTGGTCTTAGCTGTACTGGGATTAGTCACCAACCCGCCTCAGTCGTGTACTTGTGGACCTACTGCTCTGGTTCCCACTGCTCCCCCCTCCCCCCTACGACCACACTATCTTAAACCCTTCTGTTTGACAACAGCAAACCTGCCTGCCAGGAGATTGCTGCCAGTTCAGGTCCACCTCTTTCTTCTTGCGAACATCCTACCCCCGCCTGCAAATCCCAATGATCCACATCTCGGAGATTGCTGCCAATTAAGGTCCATCCCGTCCTGCTTGTGTATATCCTTTCGACTCAGGATCTGATGGCATTGGGCTGAAGTGTGTTTATGTCAATGCAATGATTATTATGGGTAAGGCAGATGAGCTTACAGCCTGATTCAATACGTGGAACCATGATGTTGCAGCTATGACAGGCATTTAGTTTGGAGAGGGACAGGACTGGGCGTTCAACATTCCAGGGTATTGTTGTGTTAGATGAGATTTAAAGAAAGGTAAAAGAGGTGGAGGAGCTATATTACTAATCAGGGATCATGTTGCATTTGCACTGAGAGAGGTAGTACTGGAGGACTCATCCACTGAGGCAATATGAGTTGAGCACAAAAATAAGATTGATGCAATTACTGTGTGCGGATTATACTATAGTCCGTACAACAGCCACCTAGACTTTGAGAACAAATGTGTGGACCAGTTATGGAAAGGTGTAATAAAAACAGAGTTGTCATTTTGAGTGACTTCAAAATCACCAATATTAACTGGGACTCCCTTAGACCAAGTGGATTAGACGGGGCAGAATTTGGTGCATCCAAGCAGGTTACTTGAATCGGTATGTGGGTAGTCCACTACAGGAAGGGCCATACTGGACCTCGTATTGGCTAATGAGCCTGGACAGTTGACTGGCATTTCAGGGGGATAGCATTGTGGAATCATTTTGGAAACTCCTTCAGTTTTATGATAGCTAAGAACATGGATAAGTCAGGACCTTTTGAGAAGCTATGGAATTGGAGTAAGGCAAGTTATGTCAGTATCAGGCAGGAGCTAGGGGGTGTTAATTGGGAGGAGTAGCTATCAGGCAAATCCACATTTTGTATGTGGCAACAGTTTATTAAATCCTGATTGAAATATCATCTGGCGAACGTCCTCTCGACTGTTCGAATTTCAATCTATTTTATTTGAACAGATATTTCGAAGTCGCTGTATACCAGAGAACAGAAAGAGATAATGGATGATTGTGACCTGTGTCCTTCACTGAATCGGATTGTCTCTACAGGCACCTAATATTTTTATTGTGGGTCAGAGCACAACAGAATTAATAGAGCACAGACGGAAGCCATTCAGTCCTTCGTACATCCACGAGCTCTCCAACTATGCAATCAGAAAGCAGAGAGAGTTATTGGAGATAGACAGAAAGAGAGAGAGAGAGAGAGAGAGAGAGAGAGAGAGAGAGAGAGAGAGAGAGAGAGAGAGAATGAAATAGAAAGAAAGAATGTGAAGGGAGATGAACAGAGAGGAGAGAAAATGGAGTGACAGGGTGAGTGAGAAATGAAGGGGTGTGAAATGGGGATGAAATTATGTAGATCAGGAGACAGCATGAGGAGACATAGACAGAACATGGATGTTTTATTTAAACATTCCCCTGAACCAAAGGCTCTTTGTTTGGGAGCAATACCCTGTGAGCACCATGCTGATACTGGTTGTGATCCCAGATCATTTATCTCCTATAATATCACAGAGTTGAGTGGCTGACAGCGAAACAGAATCCAATAGACCAATTGACTGGCTCCAGAGAGAAGGTGGATTAATTTCACTAGACTGTACCAAAGGTAGCAGAACTGATAACCCCCTGAGACACTGTGCGAGTGACTGAGCCAGAGAATCTCAGTGAGGGGATCACTGTCAGAGGGGAAATCAGCATCTCAGCTGGAGGTCAAGTAATGACTGAAAAGGTTTGCACCCCACTTCCATGGTTTAGTAATCCACATTTCACTTCATGCAGCTCGATATCATGAGGGTATTTGAACAATCTTATCTCTTTGTACATTTCATATTTTGGTTTGTCGAGAAAATCATTGTGACCCTGTATTTTGTGTTGAATAAACACATCTCATTTCTGGGGAAGAAAGGACCTGTTCTGATGGGACAGCCTTTATCAGATCCATGTTGGGACCAGAGTCCGAATGAATCGCTTAAATAGGGCGATAGGCAGAGATGTGAATGGAGTAGGAGTGGGGGAACGGGAATCAGTTATAGGGGTAATTAGAAACCTGAATTAAAAGAGGAGGTAAGAGTGCAGAATTCAGGATAGATTATTAAAATCTCCATCACAGACATAAATAGGATAGAGTATCTAGAAATGATGAACAAACAAACTTCTGCCACACTGGAATACGAATGACAATGAGAGGAGAGATGGTTAATACAGGACTGACAGCGTTATATCAGAATGCATACAGTATGAGGAATAGGGTAAATGAATTCGTGACCCAGATCGAAATTGGCAAGTATGGCGTGATGGGCGTCACGGAGATATAGCTGCAAGGGGATCAGGATTGGGAGCTAAGTATTCCAGGATATGCAACCTATCCAAAAGATGCGCTGGTGGGCTGATGAGGTGGGGAAGCCTTATCAGTAAGAAATGAAATTAAATCAATTGCAAGAAATAACATAAGGTCAGATGGTGTAGCATCTGCATATGTAAAATTGAGGAAGCACAATGTTAAAGCAACGACAGTTGCTGTCTTATACAGGCCTCCAAACAGTAGTGAGGAGAAGGGCCATCAGATATGTCAGGAGATAGAAAAGATGTGTAGGAAAAGCAAGGTCATAGTGATCATGGGCGATGTCAATATTCAGGGGGGAATGGGAAAATCAGATTGGTAGTGGATTGTAAGAAAAGAAATTCATGAAATGTCTACAAGATTTTTTTTGAGTAGCTTGTGGTGCAATCCACGAGGGAACAGGCAATACTGGATTTAGTATTGTGCGAAGAGGCAGACTAGATAAGGGATCTTAAATTGAAGCAAGCCGTTGGAAGCAGCGATCATAACATGGCTGAATTTATACTGCAATTTGAGAGGCAGAAGATAAAATCAGAGGCAACAATACTTCAGCTGAATAAAGGCAACTGCAGAGGCATAAGGGAGAAGTTGGGTAGAATTGACTGGGAGAGTAGGCTTGCAGAAAAGACAGTAGAACAGCAATGGCAGGAGGCTCTAAGAGTAATTTAGGAGACACAGCAGAGATACATTGCAAGGACAAAAAGGCATGGTACAGGGAGGATGAGGCAACTATGGCTGACGTGGGAAGTTAGGGATAGCATCAAAGCAAAGGAGAGAAGTATATAATGTGGTGAAGGGCAGTGTGAAACTAAAGTATTGGGATGCTTATAAAGACCAACAGAGGGCAACAAAAATGTTTCAGAAGGGAGAAAATTAAATAAGGAGGTAAGCGAGCCACTTGGATATATAAAGTGCAAAAGAGAGGCAAAAGTAGATATTGGAAATGATGCCAGAGAGGTCTTGGTGGGGAACAAACGAATGGCTGAGGAACTTTGCGTCAGTCTTCACAGTGGAAGACAGGATTACTTTCCCAAAAAAATCAACAGAGTGAGAGGAAGAACAGAGTATGGTGGTCATTACCAAAGAGAACGGGTTAGAAAACTGAATAGCCAGAATGCAGATAAATCATCTGGACCAGATGGACTACACCCAAACCTTGTAAGGGAGATAGCTGAAGGTGTAGTGCAAGCGTTAGTTGTGATCTTTCAGGAATGACTAGAATCAGGAAAGGGCAAAGTGGACTGGAAAATCGCTAACGTGACACCCCATTTAACAAGGGAGTAAGGCAGAAGACAGAAAATTACAGACTGATTAACCTAACCTCAGTTGTGAGTAAGATTCTGAAATCCATCATGAAGGATGGGATTTCTGAATACTTGGATGAAGATGGTAAAATAGGGCAGAGTTAGCCTGGTTTCATCAAGGGGCGGTCATGCCTGACAAACATACTAGAATGTTTTGAGGAAGTACTGAGCGGATTAAGAGAGCCAATGGATATTATTACCTAATCCTCACGACGTCCTTTGACAAATTGCTACACTGGAGGCTATAGAGAAAGGGGACCCATGGTGTCAGAGGCAACGTGCTAGCATCGATTGAAGCCAACAGAGAGTAAGCATAAAATCTGCCATCTCACGATGGCAGTCAGTGACAAGCATTGCCACAAGGCTCAGTGTTGGGAGCACCAAATTTCACCTTATACAGCTAACGATCGAGATGAAGGAACAGAGGGCACCTTGGCTAATTTTTAGTATTAGAATCACTACAGTGTGGAAACAGGCCTTTGGCAAAATAAGTCCTGCACCAACCCTCCGAAGAGTAATCCAAGCAGACCCATTTTCTGCTGACAAGTAATATCTGGGCAATTTAGCATACCCATTTCACCTAATCTGCACATGCTTGGACTGCAGCAGGAAACCAGAATACCCGCAGGGAACCCACGCAGATATGGGGAGAATACAGAAACTCCAAACTAGTATTGACCCGAAGTGGGAATCGAACCTGTCTCCCTGAGACTGAACTAACCACTAAGCCACCGTGCCACCGACAGCTTGATGCTCAGACAGTACAAAGATATGAAGAGGGTCCGATAGCATTGAAGAGGTAGTGAGCTTGCGGAAAGTTGCTCCACCGATTCTCCTCAGCTTGCCAAACCTCTGTACTTGAACCCCACCCTTCCAACCACAACAAGGATAGACCGCCATGGTCCTTAACTTCCACCCCACCAACCTCCAGATAGAATCATCATCCTCAACTATTTCTGCCACCTCCAGGCAGACCCTACCACCAGAGATTTATTTCTCTCCCACCCCTATCAGCATTCTGTGGAGACCATTCCCTCCACAACTCCCTCATTAGGTCCACGCCCCAACCCCCCAACCAAGCCATCATCCATTCCCAGCACCTTCCCTTGCCATCCCAAGTTGTGTAAAACATGCGCCGACATCTTCCCCCTCAACTCCATCAAAGGTCCCAAAGGATCCTTCCACACCCCGTAGACATTGTACTTTGTCCATTGTTCCCTGTCTCCTTTACATTGAGGAGACAGTATGTCAACTTTTGGAACGTTTCAGGGAGCATCACTGGGACACACACACACACACACATACACACACACACACACAATGACCCTACCACCCTATGGCCGAAAACTTTAACTCTCCCTCCCAATCCGCCAAAGACATGCCAGTCTTGGGGCTGCTCCACTGCCAAACCCAAGTCACCCAACACCTGGAGGAACAACATCTCATCTTCCACCTTGGGACCGTGCAACCACACGATATCAATGTCAATTTCACCAATTTCCTCATCTCACCTTCCCCACCTTATCTCACATCGAACACTCCAACTTCGAACAGTCCCTTTGAATTGTCCAATTTGTCAATCTTCCCTGTCCTTCACGATCACAATCCACCTTCGTCGAACTATCGCCTTCCACGCTAACATTCACCTCTCCTATTTATCTTTCAGTACTCTTTCGCCCACCCTCTTCAATCCTGACAACGAGCTTATGCCTGAAACGTCGCACTTCCTGCTCCTCGGATGTTGCCTGACCGGCTGTGCTTTTCTATAACCACACTTTTGGGCTGTGATCTCTTGCATCTGCAGTCCTCACTTTCGCCTGCAGAAGGATGTGGGCAGTTTGGGAGATTGGGGAAAGAACTGGTCAATAGAGTACAGTGTGCAAAAGTGTGTGGTCGTGCTCTTTGCCAGAAAGACAAGAGAAATGGACTATTTTCAATATTATGAGTAAAATCAGAAGTCTGAAGTGCAGAGACTTGGGAGTTCTAGTCCAGGAGTCTCTCAAGGTCGACTTGCAGGTTGTCACTCGTAAGGAAAGCAAATACAATGAAGCTATTCATTTCATAAGTGTTTGAATATAAAAGCAGGGATATACTTCTGAGGCTGCATAAGGCTCTGGTCAGACTATATTTGAAGCATTGTGTGCAGTTTTGGGCCCCGTATCTCCGGAAGGATGCACTGACACTGCAGGATGTTCAGAGAAGATTCATAGGAATGGTTTTCGAATGAAAAGCTTAACATATGTGTATCATTTGAGGACTCTGGGTCAGTATCTGATGGAGTTTAGACTTATCTGGGGCATCTAATTGAAACTTACCAAATACTGAATGACGTGGACAGATAGGATGTTGGAAAGATGTTTCTATTGATAGGAGAGACTAGGACTCGAGATCCCAGCATAAAGGGAAGACTTTTTAGAACAGAGATAAGGAGAAACTTCTTCAGCCAGAGAGTCGGGGATCTATGGAATTCACGGCCACAGAAGCTGGAGAGACCAGGTCATTATGTATATTTAAGACTGAGCTCGATAGGTTCTTGATTGTCAAGGAGACCAAGGGTTATGGGGAGAAAGCGGGAGAGTGATGTTAAGAAGCTTAACAGATATAATCAAATGGCGGAGCAGACTCAATGGGCAGAAAGGCCACATTTTTGCTCCTATGTCTTCTGGTCTTATGGTTAATGTTGGCTCTCCTCATCCCTTACTATAGATGCATCATGATTCTGACCTAATGATTTATAAAGAGGCACGTTCCAATACTGATGACTGGCAATATCATTATCTCTCCCTCCAGTCGCAGCAGCCATTTCCGCCAATTCTCTCTGATTTCTGTCTCCTCCCCAATGTCATAATCACACAGTAATTGAAGTCTAATATATGATACTTTATCAGAGTTCATTGACATCAATAACATCAACAGCATGACCCTTACTTGCCCCTTCTCATCCTCAAATAACAATCTGAATTGTATTTGTCATGTACAATTCTCTGTTCACGTACAACATATCCATGCAGTTTGCCTGTTATAATCCATGTTATCTGTCAGATGTAAGACAGTGTGTAGTACTGAAGTCAATGACGCTTAACCTACTGCCATCGAATAATAATCCATTGACATCTCATGAAAGAAATTGATATAATTAAAATGAAACCATTATCATTTGTGAGAAAAAGCCCATCTGCTTGCCTCATGACCTTATGAGAAGACAATGGGTCATCCTTGCCTGGACAGGTCTCCGTGTGACTGTAATCCCACAGCAATGTAGTTTACTCTTTACTGTCCTGTGGAACAGCTGAACCAGCCACCCAGTTTCAGATTGGTATAACATGCTGGTCTGACCAGGGCTGTACACATCCCGTGAGGGAAGAACAAAGGAAAGAGAGCTCCTCCCTCTGCGTGTTTACCATATTCCCACAGCTCATTTCCACTGGGGGAGGTGACCATTCCTTGTTTTAGGTGGATTCTATATCTTTGAAGTTCTTCACAAGAGTGATGTTCATCTCCACCTCTGGTGTTGGCTTTATTGATGTTGATGTACAGACGGAAGGAACTTGTAAATTTCACGTCAGTCTCAGGGCATAGAGAAGGTATGGCTTTTTCACACCACAGGAAAGAAACAGAGACAGAAAAGTGAGGGAATTCAATTATTGTGATAATCTCTGAGAGTGTTGTTGAGGCATTATTTAGGGTATTGTGAGCAGATTTTCTCTCCTTTATAAGGAATTATCTCCTCCTCACAGAGAGAGTGTGAAAGAGTGTCAACAGACTAATCACTGGGATCATGGTACCATGAGGAGGGAGTGAAGATTAATCTGTAGCGCTGTGACAGAATAAGAGGTGATTGCATTGAAACTTGAGGGGAATGGACAAAAACTCATTATGTTCTAAACAGACACGAAGAACGTGATAAATTCCATTGTTTGGTTTTTTTGACGCGGGTTATAATTCTCGATAGTTTAAGTGCCTCTGAGAACATTTTTCCTACTTCAGCCCCACTCTCCATGTCGATTGACAGAGACAGGTTCAGGGTTTGCATACAGTCTCCGACATTAATATAGTGCATTCGGTATGAGTGATTTCTGCACAGAACGTCATGTTACACACAATCCCGACAGCAGCCAAAATACCTTCACTCTAAAACAGTTAACTATCCCCAACAGCTTCTGTCCTGGATGAAGAACATGGGTCTGTCTTCTCGGAGGGGGAAGATGTCTCCTTGAGACTTCGTACAAAATATTTGGCTTCTCTCCTCACCGCCAGGAAACTATGTTAAAATGGCACACGTTCCACATGCAATGGGGCTACGAGGAACATCATGGAGCCGTCTCTGAGTGCAGTCGCTGCTCCTTTTGTTTGTCACATTGGAGCATCAATGACATCCTCCTTTTTCTACATAAGCCCTTGAGGGGATGAATGTTCTCATCCAGGTCACATGGAACACGCTAAACGGTCTGATTGTACTTTTCACGTTCCTGTTTAGCAGTTAGATGCACTGACGAGACTGCTTCTTTTCTCGTGGAACAGGCAGAAGGGTTGAATGGTTTGTCCCTCTTCTTGTTCATTCATTTCGATGGCCTGAATTACTTCCTCATATCCGGGTGCAACCACATTGAGATGCTGAATGAGCTCCTATTTTAATTGTGGAATGTGCAGTATCAGGCCGTGCTGTATCATGAATGTTACCGACACTTTAACAGCACAAGCCTGAATGTTGTCTGGGTCTTGCTGCACATGGACGCAGACTGGTTCAGGAGCTGACAGTGTACAAAATGTCCTGAATATTGTCTGATCTTCAGTGACCATCACAACTTCTGATCTTATGGTGGTGGAAAGGATTGTTGAACAGTTGGAGCTGTTTGTGTTAAGGAAGCTCCCCGAGGATGTCTTGAAGTGATGCCCTGGAACTGAAAGGATTGATGTCCACAAATCACGCATATCTTCCGTTGTGCTATGGATGACCCCAACCAGAAGAGATATTGTGGCTGATGGCCACTAAATTTAATTTAGTCAGCGTTCCTTGATACCATACTGAGTCAACTCCGGCCTTCATATCAGGGTCTGCCACTCTTAGCTGGGTTCCTGTGTTCACCTCTTTTGAACTCATCAATAGGTTATTGTGTCTGTGTGGGGAGTGTTTTCTTCTCACAGAATGCAATGCATGTCAGAAACGATATGGATGAGAGAGTTCGGGGATCTAGATCACTGAAAGTAGTTACAGTGGATGTAGATTGGTTTTTGCCCACTATCATTTTGTTGAAGGGTGTGAAGAATTGCGAATTGAATGGAATTGCTACCAACAGTGGATCAGCCATCATGGTATACAATGGCACAGCAGGATTGACTGGCCGAATTACATCATCCTGTTCCTTATGTTCTGATATATTGTATCTGGAAAGTTAATGGCTGTAATTTTCCTGAATGTTGCAGTCAGAGTGCGCAAATTATTTTGTGTATCATCTCTGAGTGATGTCTGTGGGCTGTATTCAATCTGGGCTGTAATCTGGGTCCACTACATGACCAACAAATGAACCGCAGGTTGCAGAGCGGAAACACTCTGTAAAGAGACCAGAGGCGTTTTTCAAACCCAGCTTGAATTACGCAATAGCATTTTCCAACCCACACCGTACTGTGTGTGTCAGTCTGGAGGAACTGAATGATATCCTATGGTACTGTGAACTAGGTATTTGGTGCAAGTGGCCTCCATCTGTTCCTGTGCGGGGCTGAATAGAACATTGGAACATTTGAGTGAGGAGCAGGAGTGGGTCATTAACCACTTTGCCACTGCTGTACCAGGTACTAAGTTCGTAGCTGATCTGGTTGTGGTCTTAAAAGCACTTTTCTGGATGCACCATTTCCATTCATTCATTTCTCTGTTCAATACAAACACCTAGACATCACACACTTCTGGGAAAGGGAATTCCCACTTTTACAGCTCTTTCAGAATTTCTCATTCGTGTTCCAACCAATGTTACAGGGTCACTGATTCCTTTTGCAGTCACACTCCTCCACTGGTTACAAGAAATTTCAAAGTTTAGTGATAAGGCCAATGATATAAGTGTCAGCCTGGCTCACCTTCTAGAGAAATGTGACAAACACACAAACGTGCCGCTGTATGCACACATGAACACACACATTTTAAGACCAAACAAAAAAAGAAAGCTTTCCAGAGTTCTTTAATAGCTGAACTCTTAACAAATGGAAAGATGACAGAATGTCCCAAATGTTATTCGGTTCTCTGAAGTTCTTCCACTCACACAAGCTGCTTGTAATGGGCTATCTCCCCGGAACAGTTGGATTTGGTTCAATTCACTTTACGTCAGATAGTGGAAAGATGCCAAAGAATCTTTCATCAGGAAACCTACACGATTGGTAAAGATGACGCAGGATTTTTGTTTCTCTTGTCAGGTGGAAGGAAATGAGAGAGGGGGGCACGAGGCTGCTGCTTCTGTGGCAGGTAACATTTTTATCCCTCCCTGTGTTAAACTATGCAATAATGCCAACTGAACACCAAAAAGGACCACGTGTGATTTCCTTGAAAATTCTCTGCAATGGATGATAAGATCCTATATACAAATGCATCATTACTGCTGTTGTACACAGTACCTTTTCTGAGCAAAAAGAAAGCAAAATCCAAGCTGCATAATTTGATGGCATGTTTATATGTGTCTGCATAATTTTAAGGAATCGGTTGATGTCTTCATTATATCTGCGTTAAAATCAATGTTACGACAGAGTGTGAAGCCCTTCTGCGAATTTAAACCAGACAAACAGAAAATAAATCAACTCGCCTCATAGTCTGTAAAAGTGTGAGTGACAAAGAACGACCAAATCCCTCTATCTATCGAAAGCAATAACAGTTTATTCTTTAACTCCAAGAAAAAAAAGAGAACATTAAACAACAACTTTCTACACTGTACTCATCCTGGTCTGATCAGTTTATCTACTTCCCACTCTACAGCAATGTACTGATCCAATAAAACCATCCGATTAATATTTACAATAAAAAAATTGAACTTCAAAACCCCCAGCGAGTTTTGTCGATTTTCCTGTGTATCTTCATCTGTAGGTTTTCCCGGGTCTTTTCTTCGGTCTTCAACTGCACAGATTTCATAGAAACAGGTACCTTTCAAAGAGCGATTCTGCAGGCAGTCTGCATTTATTAGTGCTTTTTGCCGCCCTGGCTAACTGTTCAAAATGCCCGATTTTATACAACAAAACACCAGAATGTCTCATTGGTTTTATAGCATTAAAATTCAAATTTGTTTGGATTTTGGTTTCTTTGGGCGTAAGTTAAACTGATCGGCCTAAATCGAATTTGTTGTATATCATAGCACTCAGCTCAACTGTTTCTTTCAGTCAAATGTTACTTTTTAAAAAATATTCAGCACGCTCTGTGTTTGTTATTTCCTAAGCATTTTTATCAATCAACACATTTTATTCTCAACACTTATTCTGTAGTTTCAAACACCCTAACAAGATAAAATATGTATCCAGCTAATTTTTTAACAAAATCGTGGATGGTTCAAAAAGATTTCGCATCCAATACCTAAACTGGTAATGCTTCTTATCAAAAGGCCTCCCAGGAACGTGTTTACAGGGAGAAGGAGAGGAATGTTTCGGGCACATTCCTGATGAAGGGCTTATGCCCGAAACATTGACTTTCCTGCTCTTCGGATGCTGCCTGACCTGCTGTGCTTTTCCATGGCAACATTTATCGACTCTGACCTCCAGCATCTGCAGTCTCGCTGTCCAGATGCAGTAAAACATTTCTACGATTAAACCCGATCCCCTTTCCCAGAAACAACATCATCTCATCCCACTTGCTACATCTGCAGACTAACTTAATGAATCGGAGCAGAAGTTGGCCATTCGGCTGCACCATTCAGAATGCTCAGGGCTGATCCGAATGTTCTGACCGTCTTCTGGTCTGTTCCCAATAAACATTGACCCTCCTGTCCAGGGAAGATCATTCGAGGTCAGCCTTGAATAGCTTAAAAAACCGCATCTTTTCTACTCTATGAGGAAAAGGGCAGCACTGATAGCATAACACGAAAGGGAAAGGAACGTCCTTATTTCATTGCAGGACCCATTATTTTAAAACTGGGTTAAACTAACAGGAGATTGCCACCTTTTTTGAAACATAAAGACAGAATAATTCGGAATAGACATCGACTATACAGCATTCTAAACCTGTCCAACATTACCACTGACTCTTTCCAATCTAATATGTATTAAACTCATTCTCCACTCCTGTCCCAGGAAGAGAATACCAGATAGCATAACACCACACGAGCATTAAAAAAAGGAGCAGAATTAGGCAATTCGGCCCATCGAAGCTGAATGTCATTTAATATTGGTTTAGAGGTTTCTGAACATCATGCTAGTGACTTCTCTCGATAACGCTTGGTACCCTTATTCATCAAAAACCTATCTATCTCTGGCTTATAGACACAGTGCCTGCGTTTTTGTGTATCTGCGTGCGTGTGTGTTTGTTCATGTGTTTGTGTGTCTGTGTATTTGTGTGTATACATTTGTTCTTCCGTGTATTAGCCTCTGAGTTTTATCTGTTTAAGTCTGTTTGTGTGTGACTGTGTATGTCTCTGTATGCCTCTACATGTGTGCGGGTCCATTTCGTTGCATGTGCTGTGAGTGTTAGTATATTGTGGTGTTTACATATGTCTCTCAGTATTTCTGTGTCTGCATCTTTCTGCAATGAGATATTTGTTGTTTTGGGAGGGAAAGAAGTAGCGGAAAAGACAGAGCGGTTAAAGTGAGAATTGCCCTCCATAAAACATTGCTTCTTACTCAGTTGGTAGGAGGTGGATATTACAGAATCTCCATACGATTCACTCGGTGCTCTCCAGCTCGTGCAAGGGTCCTACCAACATGGCGGGGAGAGGGGAGAGGGGAAAGCGAACGGATATCGGACACTCCACTACCTGGCTTGGCCCTTTCTGTCTGGATCCAGGCTGTTTATCCTGGAATGGGAGAAAGGGAAGTGGGGAATGAGCTGTTCGTACTGTTGGAGGTGGTGGTGGTGGGGGGTGGAGGATTGCTGAATGGTGAGGTGTCTGGAGGAAGTCAGTCCACAGTGCAGAATCCATAAGGTGTTATTGGTGTGGGTGTATTGCATGGGCGACAGACAAAATGATGGAAGGAAGGTGCTGAACTCAACAGTGAGATTGGAAGGACATGAACTTTATTTGGAGAAAGAATGTAAGCCTTGTTCAGGGGTAGGTGCAATAATAGATATACAGTGAGTGTGAGGGAACAGAGAGAATACGGTTATACTTATCCTGGTAGAACGAGGATACAGAACGTCCTGGACATTTCTTCAGATCATCTCAGCGTCGAGGTGAGCCTCAATGAATGTCTTCTCGAAGTCTGTCACTAATAATGCAACCGACCCTGACCCTCAGATCCCACAGAATCGGTTTGGGAGGATCTTAGTAATGAGAAACAAGCATTGGTGTGTTCTGCCGTGCAAAGTTTGTATATCTTATGCTGTGGAAAATTGGTAATGTTCGTGCTGCAGTAATACTGAATTATCTCACGTTACATCTAAACTGCATAAACTAAGTGACTGCTAATGCTGTGAAAAATAAATTACAGAAGTGTGTATCAGGTAGCTGGAAGAGTGTGTTGTAATCCAAACTAGAGACAAGATAAGTTTGGATTTGGTGATGTGTGCTCAGAAGGACTAATTAATAATCTTGTTCTGAGGAAATGTGACATTAATATGCTGCATTTTACACGGCATCTGCATATAATATTGAATGTTGAACATGGTTGTCAAACATCAGGGAAGGCTGCAGGGTGGAGGGTCAAGTTCGCTCCAGTGAATTGGGAAAGTACAATATGACATTCAGTGGGAGACAAGCAATGGTTGTTAGAGTCATAGAGTCCTAAAGCACAACGGCAGACCGTTTGGTCCAAACTGGCCCATTCCGACCAAAATGTGCATTCAGACTAACCCCATCTCCCTGCCATTGCCCCGTAACCTTCTAATCCTCTCCTATACATTAAACTCTATGGAATAGCTCCACAGTAAGCTGGAATTCAAATCAAAGCTTTTGGTTGAGACTTTGACACACGATGAAGCACAGTAAAAACGAGGCACTTTGTTCACTTGTGAACCTGCTGTTGTTTCAGGAGGTTGGATTTCACATAAAATCTCCTCCCACACCAGTGCAGGTGAACAGCCTCTCCCCACAGTGAGATGGCGCGTGCACAGAGAGTCCAATTAACCACTTTAATCCACGCCCAGTTTGGGAGCAAATGAAGTTTCTCCTCAGTGTCAACAAATTGATGGGTCAACAGATTTGCAGAGATTTTAAGCCGCTTCCTATGTTCAGGGCATTTAAAAGACATTTCTGCTATGCGGACTTGCTGTTGTTATAACAACGTAGTAGATCAAGTGAGTTCTGTCCCACACTCGAAACAGACGAATGGCCTTTCCCTCGTCTCACTGTATTTATGTTCTGACTCGGCAGATGATCTGGTGAAGCCCTGCCCACACATACAACACGTGTACAGTTTCTCCACACTGTGAATGATGCTTTTCCCTTTCATGTTCAAAAGCGAATCATATTCAGGCAACAATCAACTGGACAACACCATCAGATACTGAAGTGATATTTGGTTTTTAGCCCTCGCACTGTAAACCTTCTTCTTCTAATGCCTGGTAAATTCATTGATAAAGGAAAAACAGAAGCAATTGAAAGCCCAGAAAGGAAAGATAATAAGATGCAAGAGCAGAAGTCGTCAATTAAACCTGTGCAGTCTGCTCTCACCATTCAGTGTGATTGCAGCTGATCTGATAATCCTCAGATTCAAGTTCCTGCAATAGCACCTAACCTTTGAATACCTTGCTGATTAAAATTTGTTTCTCACAGTCTTAGAACATGGAACATAGAACAATACAGCACAGAACAGGCCCTTCGGCCCACAATGTTGTGCCAAACATTTGTCCTAGTTTAAGCACCTATCCATGTATTTACCCAATTGCCGCTTAAAGGTCACCAATGATTCTGATTCGGCCACTCCCACAGGCAGCGCATTCCATGCCCCCACCACTCTCTGGGTAAACAACCTACCCCTGACATCCCCCCTACACCTTCCACCCTTAACCTTAAATTTATGTCCCCTTGTAACACACTGTTGTACCCGGGGAAAAAGTCTCTGACTATCAATTCTATCTATTCCCCTGATCATCTTATAAACTTCTATCAAATCACCCATCATCCATCGCCTTTCCAATGATAAAAGGTCAGCACTCTCAACCTATCCTCGTACGACCTATTCTCTATTCCAGGCAACATCCTGGTAAATCTCCTCTGCACCCTCTCCACAGCTTCCACATCTTTCCGAAACTAAGGCAACCAGAACTGCACACAGTACTCCAACTGTTGCCTTACAAAGATCATTTACAGCTGCAACATCACCTCACGACTCTTGAAGTCAATCCCTCTGCTAATGAACGCTAATACACCAGAGGCCTTCTTACAAGCTCTATTCACCTGAGTGGCAACTTTCAAAGAGCTATGAACATAGACACCAATATCCCTCTCGTCCTCCACCTTACTCAGAAGCCTATCGTTAACCCTGTATTCCACGTTCTTATTTGTCCTTCCAAAATGGACAACTTCATACTTGACAGGGTTGAACTCCATCTGCCACTCCTCAGCCCAGCTCTGCATCATATCTAAGTCCCTTTGCAGCCGACAACAGCTCTCCTCCCTATCCACAACTCCAACAATCTTTGTATCATCTGCAAATTTAGTGACCCACCCTTCGACTCCCTCTTCCAAGTCATTAATAAAAATTACAAGCAGCAGAGGACCCAGAACTGATCTCTGCGGAACTCCACTTGTAACTGGGCTCCAGGCGGAATATTTACCATCTACCACCACTCTTTGACTTCGAGCGGTTAGCCAGTTCTCTATCCAACTGGCCAAATTTCCCACTATCCCATGCCTCCTGACTTTCTGCGTAAGGCTACAATGGGGAACCTTATCAAATGCCTTGCTAAAATCCATGTACACTACATCCACTGCTCTACCCTCATCCATATGCTTGGTCACCTCCTCGAAGAATTCAACAAGACTCGTAAAGCAAGACCTACCCCTCACAAATCCGTGCTGCCTGTCCCTAATCGAGCAGTGTCTTTCCAGATACTCATAAATCCTATCCCTCAGTACCCTTTCCATTACTTTGCCTTACACCGAAGTAAGACTAACTGGCCTGTAATTCCCGGGGTTATCCCAATTCACTTTTTTGAACAGGGCCACAACATTCGACACTCTCCAGTCCCCTGGTACCACCCCCGTTGACAGTGAAGACGAAAAGCTAATTGCCAACGGCTCTGCAATTTCCTCTCTTGCTTCCCACATAATCCTAGAATATATCCCGTCAGGCCCGGGGGACTTGTCTGTTCTCAGGTTTTTCAAAATGCCCAACACATCTTCCTTCCTAACAAGTATCTCCTCCAGCTTGCCAGTCCGTTTCACACTCTCCTCTTCAACAACAGCAGCAGAGATATGGAGAAACAGATTGGGAAACAGGTTTTGGAAAAGTACAGAAGCCACAGGGTAGTAGTCATGGGCGATTTCAACTTCCCAAATATTGATTGGAAGCTCTTTAGATCAAGTAGATTGGACGGGGCGGTGTTTGTGCAGTGCTTCCAGGAAGCTTTTCTAACTCAGTATGTACATTGTCCGACCAGAGGTGAGGCCATATTGGATACGGTCCCTCTCATTTGTAAATACTGAAGAAAAGTATTGATTCAAGACCTCTCCTATCTCTTCTGACTCAATACAAGTCTCCCACTACTGTCCTTGATCGGACCTACACTCGTTGCCGTCATTCTCATGTTTCTCATATGCGCATAAAAGGCCTTGGGGTTATCCTTGATCCTACACACCAAAGATTTTTCATGCCCTCTCTTAGCTCTCCTAATCCCTTTTTTCAGCTCCCTCCTGACTACCCTGTATCCCTCCAACGCTCTGTCTGAACCTTGTTTCCTCAGCCTTATGTCAGCGTCCTTCTTCCTCTTTACTAGTTATTCAACCTCCCTCGTCAACCAAGGTTCCCTCACACGACCATCTCTTTCCTGCCTGACAGGTACATACATATCAACGACACGTCGTACCTGTTCCTTGAAAAAGTTCCACATTCCAATGACATCCTTCCCTGACATCCTATGCTCCCAACTTATGCTCCTCAGATCCTATCTTGCAGCATCGTATTTACCCTTCCCCCAATTGTAAAACCTACTCTGTTGCACGCACCTATCTCTCTCCATAACCAAGGTGAAAGTCACAGAATTGTCGTCACCATCAACAAAATGCTCACCCACTAACAAGCCCATCACTTGTCCCAGTTCGTTACCGAGTACCAAATCCAATATGGCCTCCCCTCTGGTCGGACAATGTACATACTGAGTTAGAAAAGCTTCCTGGACACACTGCACAAAAACCGCCCCGTCCAATCTACTTGATCTAAAGAGCTTCCAATCAATATTTGGGAAGTTGAAATCGCCCATGACTACTACCCTGTGGCTTCTGTACTTTTCCAAAATCTGTTTCCCAATCTGTTTCTCCACATCTCTGCTGCTATTGGCGGGCCTATAGTAAACACCCAACAAGGTGACTGTTCCTTTCCTATTTCTGACTTCAGCCCATACTACCTCCAAAGGAAGATCCCCCTCGAACTGCCTTTCTGCCACCATTATACCATTTCTAATTAGCAACGCCAACCCCCTCGTTTTTTACCACCTTCCCTAATCTCAGTGTAATCTTGGATACACTGAGCTGCCAATTTCTACAGCGGCCTGCAGTAAATACTTTCACATATTCAGTCGGCTCGAAGAGAAAAAAATTCCTCCACATCTTTCTTAAATAGGTTACTACTTACTCTGAGATTATGTTCTCTGGTCTTCGATTCTCAGACAAGGCGAATCATTCTCCCCTAAGTTATCCTATCATGTCCCTCATAATCTAATGTATCTCAGTAAAGTCTTGTTACATTATTCTACACTCCAATGAGTACAGGGGCAATATTCTCAGTTTCATCTCCCGAGAATATCCTCCCATATCCAGGATGATTTGTGTTAAATTTCGCTGAACTGCTATTCCTAAAATAGGGGACTAAATTTGTTCACATTAATCCAGCTCTGATCTGACTAATGCCATGTGTATTTTGAAAAAAAAAATACATTTGTCCCCATTCCGTTTAAATAAAGTGAAACAAAATTATTTAACTTCCCGATGACCTGCTGAAACTGGATGCTAACTTTTCATATTTCCTGTACAAGGAAGCGAAGTGCTCTGTATGCTGATGCTTTGTGCTGTGTATTTCCCCACTTAATATTTATATCTGCCAAAACGCATAAGTCTCTCTTTTTTTTGCATGTCATATGATGCTACGTTTTTGTGCAATTGTTTATCCTAATTCTGTCCATCCACAATGTTGCTGTGCCGCCCTCATCACTTGCATCCATATCTATTTTGTGTCATCTCCAAACTGAGCAATAGTACATTAACTTATGTTTTACAGGTGATTAGTACATGTTGTCAACAGCTGTGGCACCAATATTGTTGGGCTGCGGGAATCTGCAAGTTACAATTTACTGTCATGAAAATGCCCTCATTACCTCGCCTCTCCATTCATTCCCCAATCCTTGACTAATACATACCCCCAACTGTGTTGGTTCATGCTTCTATGCTCGTGAAGTGCTATCGTATAAAACACCGTTCTGAATAATTTTAGAAATTCAGATATATTCCATTTACTGCATTTCCCTTTATGTATTGTGCTTGTTACGATCTGAAAATACTTGTAAACGTATTAGGTCTGGTTTCGTCTGCACAAAGCCTTGCGGAATCCATTTTATTCTGTAATGCATTTCTAATGCTCTGTTATTCCAACTTTAATCACAGACGAACATTTTGCCAGTGGCAGATATGCTGTCAACGTGAGCTGAATTTGTCAGGCTGGACACTCACAAGACGTGACCATTGTTGAAAAAAGGTGTTGAGGAACAAATCAAAACGAAAGGTATTCTACATCAGACAGACAACAGGGTTCAAGTGAATTTCTTGTAGCGACTTCAATAAAGTGCAGACCAGGAAGGAAAGAGGGGATATGAAATAATTTAATCTGCTAGGGCTGAAGATAATCCAAAGAGGGTCGATAAGTACATATCTGGCAAGAGAACAACGCGAGAAATATTACCTGAGAGATCAAGGAGGTTGACATTGCTTTTGAGCTCAGCAGATGGAAGAGGCATTAAACGAATTTTTCACGTCATTTTTTATTGTGGAGACAGCGAGACCAAATGTTCACTCTCCATATGTGAAGATGACGATACTTTTTCCGAAACTATTTGACCAAGCATCAAGAAATTGAGATTCGGTGATGTTTCTAGCGGCTGGATTACATTCGACTCTGTCTGGCCTCATGCAACAAAAAGTCTACATGTTCTCAGGACTGGATTTTTAATATAACGAGCAGAGATTGTGTAAGCTTTGCCTTGTCGTACTGCAGCATCGGAGGACGAAGATGACTTTATCGAGATTCATAAAATCAAGAGTGCTCTCGATAAGGCGAACAGCAAAGTTCGTTTTCCCTTGGATCCGGGAGTCCAGACCTCGTAAGATTTACACCGAATGACAAGACATCCTTTTCACACAGAGGATGGCTTGCCCATGGAATCAACTGCTCGAGCAACTGGTATGTAGAGGTGCTGTTACATTATTTTATAAGACATTTGAACGGTTAGACGAAGAGAAAGTATTTAGAGGGATTCAAGGAAGGTGGAACAGCTCAGTTTGGGAAGTCTGTTCGCCGAGGATATGTGAGACTTAAGGAGGCTACAGAAATCGTGGAAATACATACTGATAAACATTTCATATTACAGGAAAATAATTGCTGGACATCTCAGAAAATGTAAAAGGCGTATAAAACGCCAAACCCTGGACTGGTGTATTGTTATGAACCTGGTGTGAAAAAACTGAGTTGAAAAGCTGCAATGACACAGAACAACCTGTTCTGACCAAGGGAACAATGTGATATTTGTTTGAAACAACCAGCAGAGCAGGATTGCCATCAGCTTAAATTATGAGTCAAGATCCGAAATCAAAATCAGGTGTGAACTTCACGTTTTGATAATATTAAAGCCAATGAAATAATCCGATGTTTTGGGGTATAACATAGAACATAGAACAGAGAAGAATACAGCGCAGTACAGGCCCTTCGGCCCTCGATGTTGCGCCGATCAAAGCCCACCTAACCTACACTAACCCACTATCCTCCATATACCTATCCAATGCCCGCTTAAATACCCATAAAGAGGGAGAGTCCACCACTGCTCCTGGCAGGGCATTCCATGAACTTAAGACTCGCTGAGTGAAGAACTTACCCCTAACATCAGTCCTATATCTACCTCCCCTTAATTTAAAGCTATGCCCCCTTGTAATAGCTGACTCCATACGTGGAAAACGGTTCTGTCAACCCTATCTAACCCCCTGATCATCTTGTACACCTCTATCAAGTCACCCCTAAACCTTCTTTTCTCCAATGAAAACAACCCCACGTGCCTCAGCCTTTCCTTATAGGATCTTCCTACCATACCAGGCAACATCCTGGTAAACTTCCTCTGCACCCGTTCCAGTGCCTCCACATCCTTCCTATAGTATGGCGAATAAAAGTGCACACCATATTCCAGATGCGGCCGCATCAGGACATTTTCAAAAGCTGGGACTGCGTCAGAGACGTCCAGCTCAAGAGATCCTACAAATGTACCTTCCTGGAAATGTGTTTGCATGGCAGAACATCGAGGAAAACCTGGAGAGAATCTTCCCAGAAAAATCCACAAAATGAGACTTGAAAAAGCTGAGTGGTTTTGAACAATGATTACTTTTAAAATCATTATTGGGAATCTGTTAGAATCGGAATATTATTGCGGAGTGGAAGGTAAAAGATGGGTTTAAGAGAAACTAGCTGTAAATAGTTGTTAGTTTTCATACTCTGTTAGACATAAGGAAAAAAGCTGATATTTTCCCTTTCAATCGTGACCTTTGCGAAACGTTTTGACAGAATTTTCACAGATTACAGCACGGGGTAAATATTTTTCTGTGTTGCTGGCTTCAATTAGCATCGAGGTTTACCCTGTTATTGAACTGAATCCCAAAGCATTATGGGAGGTAAGCGCGGAAATTGCAAGACTCGTTGCTGAAATAATTGTGTCATCTCTAAATATGGGTGTGATTTAAAATGACTGGACATTGACGAGCCTTGTTGAAGAATGGATACAGGGAAAAGACTGGAATCTCCAGGCTTGTGACTTTGAAATTAGTGGTTCGTAAGTTTTTTGAGGTGGTTTTGGAAGGTAGCATTTTCAGAGTCCAGGAAATATAGGGGATCATCAGCATGGTTTAGTGAGGTGGAAACTGGGTCTCACAAATTTCTGAGGTTTTGATCAAGTAGGCAAGAGGATTGATGAGGCAAGAACAAATATCTTTGCTTACTTAGGCTTTAGGAAAGCGTTTAACTAGATTCAACATGGAAGATTAACGAGTAAAGTTAGATCAGATGTGGTTCACATTGAGTTTGCAAATTGGATAAAAAATTCAATTAACAACAAGAGAAAGGGTGAGGTTTTGTCAGACTGGAGGCTTGTGACCGGCAGTGTTCCACAGGGATCAGTGATGGCTCCTTTGTTTGTGACTGATGTAAATGTTTTAAATGACAATATGGAAGGCAGGGATCATCCGTTTGTGGTTGACACTAACATGAGCGACATGCATTTCATGAGATGACAGCAGAAGTCTTTGTGTGTACATGAAGAACATGTAAAAAGGCTTTTGGACAAATACATGGATAGCAAAGAATTAGAATGATATGGTCCAATTGCAGAGAAATACGGTTAATGTGGACCGGCATTATGATCAGTATGTAGCAGTGTGCACCAAACGACCTGTTTCTGTGCTGAGGGACGCTACAACTCTCCATGGTGGGACAGTCGACAGAGAAGAAAGTTATCTGAGGTTATAGAAGATTAAAAGAGACATTGATCATTCGGGTATATGATTAAATGAATTATAAAGGAAAATTATCTTGAACAATTGTAACGTACTGCACTTTGAGTTATAAAGGCATGTAGTACTTGTACAATTACAATTACTGCTTTGAATCGTCCTGCGCAATAGACACGTCAATAGGTCACGGAATGGACTTTGGAAGTCGTGTCACATATTGTCAGCTTCGTTAAAATGCTATTAGAACACTTTCATGCGTTGCTCAGTGTGGAAGTTGGGACGTTATCCTGAGGTTGTACAGGATGTTGGCGAGTCATCTTCTGTAGTATTGTGTCGATGTTCTGGTTTCCAAGTCGGACAAAGAAGAATGTTAAGCTGGACAGAGCTAAGAAGAGATTTACCAGTATGTTGCTAGGAATGAAGGGATTGAGCTGTAAGGGGAGGCTGGATAGACTGGGACTTCTTTCAAAGGTGCATAGGAGGTTGACATTTACCGTATAAATGTTTTTTTTTAAATCCTGAGGGGTACAGATTAGCTCAACTGCAACGGTGCTTTCCTTCTTTGGGGTATTTCAGGACTAGTGGGTGTATTTTTAAGGTGTGAGGACAAAAGTGAAAAAAAGACATGAAGTTCACTGTTTTATTTTACATGGTATGCTTCTTGTGAAAAGTTCGAGAGGAAGGAGGAATGTGGATAAAGTTACAACATTTAAAAGACACTTAGATAAGTGCATGAATAGGATATGTTAAGAGAGATATGGGCCCAGTACACCTAGTTGGTACGACATTAGTTTCGGTAAATGATAGCATGGACTGTTTGGAACAGAGATCTGTTTCAATGCTGTTTGAGTCAATGACTCAATTTATTTGAAATTTACAGAGTGCTGAGAGGCCTGTGCAGAGCCAATGTGGCAAAGATGTTTCACCCACTATGACACACGAGAACCCGAGGGCACAGAGACAAAGTGAAGAGACAACAATTTGGAAATGAGACGTGGAGGAATATCTTCAGTCAGAGAGTGGTGATTCTTTGGAGATAGTTGCTGTAGAGGGCTGCAGGCCCCAATTCCATGAGCAAATGTGTGGCACGGTGGTTCATTGGTTCACACGGCTGCCTCATATCACCCGGGTCCCAGGTCCGATTCCAGCCTCGGGCGACTGTCTGTGTGGAGTTTACACGTTCTCCCTGTGTCTGTATGTGTTTCCTCCGTGTACTCCGGTAGCCCCTCACAATCTAAAAG
This sequence comes from Chiloscyllium punctatum, assembly GCF_047496795.1. Lineage (NCBI taxonomy): Eukaryota > Metazoa > Chordata > Chondrichthyes > Orectolobiformes > Hemiscylliidae > Chiloscyllium > Chiloscyllium punctatum. The sequence continues at coordinate 24,020,010 of NC_092767.1, forward strand.
ATATGCACATCACGTGAATTGGCCATGCTAAATTGTCCATAATGTTCGGTGCATTAGGCAGGGGTAAACATACGGTTGGGATGGGTTGATCTTCGGAGGATTGTAGTGAACATGTTGGTCCAAAGTGCCTGTTTTCATCCTGCAGGGAATCTAATCTAATAATTTCAATTCAGATTAAAATAGCACAGGATATTTTCCCACGACCCAATGCCCTCTGCGCCATGTCAACAGAAGTTTCACCAAGCGAGTTTGGAGCTCGCAGCCTCGGTGTTTCACGCGCCTCTCTACCTTCACAGTAGGACTGCATGCTCATGGAGTTTGTCACTGGCAGGCAGAGTAGATATCCACTCGTTCATTCCACTCTCAATTTCCAATCGGATCTTCGCCACTCCGTACACAGTTTCACTGAGTCCAGACCTGGGAACCGGTGTGATGTGAGTGTGCAATAATAGTTTCTTCCTTGTTACAATGTGAAACTTCATGTTTATTGAAACTGATATTTCAACAATATTTGTGAGCTCTCGCCTGTACATGTAATCTTATATATTTATCTATCGAATTCAGTCTTCAACATTCTCAATAATGGAATCTCCACAGCCACTGGGGACATCCAAGGTGACCATTCAATCCAGTCTCAGTGGGCTTTCCTGTTGTGCATGTGATGCGGTTCCTCGACTATCTCTGCCATTGCATTCAAGGCTTTTTGTATTGTGCTTTTTCATGTAATCGAATAGTGGTCCGTCCTCTGCGTTGTGGTCACGCAACCTCCATTCAAATCCGAGTATCTGTAATGAGCATTTGTTCCATGTTACTCCACATAACCTGTGCAAAACAAACGCAGAAAGGACACAATCAATTTTAAGATGAAAATACTCACTCAGGTGTTGGTTTTAATGCTTCAAGCCGCCACTCTAAGCACCCAATCTCGGAGATTTTTCTCCCTTTAACAATCACTATTCCCCCTTTCCATCCCTCCTCCCATGTGACTGGGGCATTGGAAAAATTAACATTCACTTTCACATTGACACCGTTAAGTCTGTGCTGCAGCTGTCACTCTTGTTAGGTGAACGTGACCCAATATCACCATCAGGACCATTAAGCCACTTAATGCTATCAGACAATGTGGTTGGGTTTTGAATCCTCACGTATCGTGTTTTATTTGCATGGACCAGAGATCATTGGAGCATTGGGTTCATGAAACTGACACACAACAGTATCGAGGGAATGACTTTATTGGAAAAGACCAATGTCTCTGGTCTCCCCACATTTCTTTCAAGTCATCATTTGTCTCTCGCTAGATAATTGTGTTAATTTTACATTTCACATTATAGCAGTGATATGACAACTGTGGAAACGATGCAGAAGTGATTTACCAATATATTATCTGGATTGAAGAACTTAAACTATTAAAGAGTTTAGACAGGCAGGCGTTGATTTTCTGAAAACAGGGGAAATTGAGATGAGACAGTATTGAGATGTATGAAATGATGAGCAGTGTGGATTATGTACAGTTAACGAAACATTTGATGGAGGGATCAATCACCAAGGACCCATAGATTTAAGATAAGGGTAAAAAGGTTTGGGTAGCTGCACATAAAAAAACGTTATCAAACAACGAGTGGTTGGAATCTGGAACTCACTGTCTCTAAGTGTTGGAACGGCAGAAATGCTCAGAGAATTCAGAGACATTCAGATGTAAATTTGTAATGTTAAAAGCACACAACGTCAAACGATGAGAAATTGGATGAGGATAATCAAGCAGTTATTTTGTCAAGAGCACACACAAGTAGCTTGCAAGAGCAGTTCGCTCTGACGTCCACGGGAGTATGGCGTTTTGTATCTTCAGCTGTCATGTGGGATGCAAGGGTACATTTTCCCGCTGGGGCCGCCCTGACTGTTTCAGGGTTTCAAGGTTTGTGTAATGATTTGTAGTTCCAGTGAAGTTTGCAGATGGTGTGGGGATGTTCGTTAGTGTTGGGAAGTTGGTTTGCAGCAGTTTCCTGCCCTTTCTCGGTGACATCCTCAAGGCTGATGAGACTCTTATGAAACTCTGCTGTCCTGTAGCGTTTCGAATTGGTGTGATTTCCTTCCCACTACTTTCAGTTGCTGCTTCTTGTCGTTCCTTGCAGGTCCCGGTATGTTAAGTCCAGGTCAGCATGTTCTTTGATGGAGTCATTGGATGAGTCTCGTCATTCTAGAAAATCTCTGGCTGCCCACTACTGTCCAATTATTGTTGTGTTGTTCTGGTCGAATTTGTTGACCTCATCATGTCTGTGCATTGCCACTCTGAACATCTGATTGTGGTGTTTCCTGGATCCTCCACAAATCCTTTGCAACAATAGGTATTCCCGCAAATTCCTTGCAGACAAACAACGTTAGGAGGGCACCCAACACATCAAGCAAAAATGTCTTGGAACGGACAGCCGTTGACTACTCGGATCTATGAGAGAATATAAACCGAAAGCCACATTTAGACAACAACTCACCAGAACAATGGACCCAATACCCATCATGTACAATACAAATATGGTCAAACAATGTTGCACGTAGTGAGAGCAGGGAACATTATACAGGACAGACAATTCACGACACGCATTCATGAAGATCTACTTGACACTAAACACCACTGCCAGGTGTCCTCAATAGGTTGACTCGTTACACTGAGTGTTGCTGATTCTGTGGCTGGAAGCTTGAATTGTATGACAGTCTGCAGGAATGGAGACGGTGTTGCTGGAAAAGTACAGCAGGTTAGGCAGCATCCAAGAAGCAGGAGAATGGACGTTTCTGGCATGAGCAAGTCATCAGACACATGCCCAAAACATTGATTCTCCTGCTCCTCAGATACTGTAGACCTGCTGTTTTTTCCAGCACCGCACTCTGAACTCTGATGTCCAGTATCTAAAGTCCTCATTTTCTCCTCCGTTTGCAGCAGTTGTTGGTTCCTTGAGTGAGGGATCAGTTGATATAACCAATGTAAACTTCGATTGCTGATTGAGAAGTATAACCAAGTGTGTAGCTCAAAAGAGTGTTTCTGTTGTTTCTCAGGTGCCGTTCCTGGCACGGCCTCTGGCACTGTAATTATTTTGAGTTTCCTGGCTGTTCAATGTGTGCTTCTATGATCACACAGTTGCCAGTACTCTGGGAAGCGGCTGCAGTTAGCTGCATTCGCAGCCTTGGTGCAATTGATGTGGTTTGGTTCGTTCTTGATTTGTGCAACAGGAGCACAGTGATGAATCAATTGATATTGCAAGAAGGCAGACAGGCGTGGAAAATGTCGAGGTTCTGGTGATATTTGCACAGTGTTTAGAGATTACCTAGATTCAGGAGAAAAGAATGTTGAATTCCTACGAGTCGTGTTGAAGAACTGTCTGGGAAACAAGTCACCAGCGGTGTGGTTTACGAGCGCACTCACAAGTAACCACAATGTGAAATAAAACATACAAACAAATGAGGAAGACAGACGAAGGACGACAGTAAACATGGGTGACCTGACTTTCACTCCCCAGCTCCTCCAATTCCCACTTCCAGCTCCATTATAAACAAATGTTAGAGAGCCATAAGCATCAAAGTTGTCCATTGGAATGACTCAATTCATTCCTTTGTTTTCGATTAGGCTATTTGTTTCATGGTTTTTTACTTTCCTTGGAAACCATCTCTTTCATTGTGAGCATTCGGAAAGGAAGCCATCCTTTTTGTTAGGGAAAAATATGATACTAAACATGTTTGTTTCAGGCATGAGATTCCTCTGTCTCACACGTTTCTTTTACTTTCTCTCGATTTTAATAGTGTTCTTTCTTTTGAATTCTCCGACCAAAGTGCATGACATCGTAATGCCGACATGAAACTGCATCTGACAAGTTAGTCCCCATTCATTCAACCTATCTATATGCCTGTGCGAAATGCCACGTTCTCAACATAATATGCGCTCTCTCGAGTGTGAATTGGCAGCACATTTGTGCACATTTCACTCCACCACTTGCTCCATGCTATTAATAGAGAGATAATTGAAGGATTAAATATACTGAGTCTTGCCAGACATCTGCTGTAAATACTTCTACATACTTGCTACCCGCTGAAAGTGAGAACAACCTCCTTATCTGTGTCCTTGTGGGAAACACCTCCCCCTGAGATTAGAACCTCCAGTCCTGCACTATTCTGGATATAAACCAGAGAGGAACAAACGCTTAAAGTAAAGCATAATCTCACTGGCGTCTCCAGGGCCAGTTCTGAGTGGTCTTTTTTGACCTCTGGTTGAACAAACTGCCCTGATTAGCACTTTAGTTTTGACAATGACACATCTACTTCAAAGTTACTTCAGTGTCTGTGACTGAAGTGGTGCTGAAAGGCGCTGTAAAAATACAAGAACATCTTTGTTACTCGACCATTGCCGTATTGTTAATCTCTCTGCTCATGGAAATGGATCCTTCCCATCCACTCTATCTCTCATCAATACAGAACATGTTTCTCTCACTGTTGATTTTAAATGATTTCCTGTTGGATGAGTTATCCCTGCAACTCCAGAAAACCCGTCTCAACAACTCGACATTTTCTCAGGTCTGCTCAGTTGTTGACATGCAGGAAACTTGTGTTCTGAACGAGAAACGGATGTGACTCAAAACGTTAGCTCTCTTCCTCTATCCACACATAATAACAAACACATTGTGTATATGTAGGTTTTACTGAGTTGATTTGATACAAGTTGTGTTTTCCCTTAAACGTCTTCACTCCTCGTCCTTTGGTCAGTTGCCCTGGTCAGGGGAAGCAGTTCCTCCTGACCATCAACGGCCCATCCACACCACTTCCACCCACATCATAGTAAACATTCCAAAGAAATCTCCTATTAAACTTCCTTGCTCCAAACAAAACATTCCCACAGTCGGGAATCTCTCCACAAAGTGAGATTTATTTATCTCTGGACATAGTGCAAAGCAGAGGGCTGTGAAGAGATTCTTGGAAAATTTTGCCAATTGGCGGGTGGGGAAACTGTCAAGACGCAAAGCAGAAATCCTAGTCTCGAGTTTTTTGAATCTTTATATATTCCTTGGGAAGCGGATCCAGAGGCGAATGAACGATGAACTGTTCGACTGTGCAGACACAGGTTAGAAATCTTTCCGTGCTTGTGGACGCCAGTGCTTTCACTCTGATGCTCTCCGGACATGAACTGATCTGTGACATTGAAAAGATTCTCGTTCCTGCACGTCAGGACGTCAAATCTCATTTCAGCCCCGGGACAATGAGAAAACACGGTCACAGACAAGACACTGAAAGGCTGGAAGAGTCACAGTCCCGGTTGGAGGAGAACTGGTTCCTGGTGTCATGGTTATGTCTTTAGAGGGTGGGAGCAGACTATTCCCATGTCCTCAGAATGAATTTCCAAAGATTTATTTTCGAAAGGTAAAGCTAATTAAGGAGTACTTTCTATGGGGGAGGAGCAGACTAAAGCTTGCATTGGGAGATCAGTGACACCGTTGGCTCATCAGTCTATGTGGCGATGTTAGTCAGTGCGTTCGGCTCTTCACTCACAGGTGCTGTTCTCCCACGACCTAGGAAGGGAGCGACAATCACACCATCCTTTTTTCTTCAGCTGCACAGTTCCGTGGTTTTGCCGTGGTCAGGAAATTGTTCGTCATGAGGCACGAAGGGAGTAGGTCCCGGTTTTAGGAGAGCTGGTTCCCGGTGACATGACTGTGTCGGCAAGGCGTGGGATCAGACTGTTCCCATTTTCCACAACGAATGCCCCAGGATTCATTTTGGAAACGTCAAACCAATCGAGGGCAATTGTCATTCTACGAAGGGCAGGCGAATTCTTGAAATTCGCTCAGAGTCTTCTTTATGAGATCCTGCAAGGGGCTTGCGACAAGGAATCCCCCAGTCTCTGTGGAGCAATTAATTCTCTCGTTCGGCTGTTAACCGATAGGGTGTTGCCACGCATGGAGCGGTCGCTGCTTCCTATCCATCCGAATCCTTTTGTAGGTTCGGGAATATGCTCCCAATCGGAAAACCTATCCAGTGTGGAACGAGAAATGTGTTTCTTTATTGTTTAAAGGCTAGTAAAGTGCTGTGGATGCTGGGAATCTCTGACAAAAACAAAAACTGCTCAAGGAACTCGGCAGGAATGGAAGACCCTGTGAGAAAAACAGAGTTCTGAGAAACTCCTGAAGAAGAGCTGAATCGTTTTCTCAGTTTCTCTATCTCCAGATGCTGCCAGACATGCTTAGTTTATCATGTAATCTCTGTCTTTGCTTCTAAATGAATGATAATTTGAAATATCGAGATTGATTACACAGACCAAACATATGTTGACATTTTACCCTGTCGAAGCTGTGGTGATTCAATTCAAACAAACCTAACAATGATTGCCTGTTCCTCAGCTCCACAGGGAGGGAGAACTTGAAACCAGTTTAGTAGCGTACTTCTGCAGGTATGGCCAAGTGATTGAGGCGATGGGCGTTAAACCAACTGTGAGTTCCTCATGCAGTTAGGCATTTTGCTGACTGTAATTGAGAGGCGAGAGTGAACTAGAAGGGTGTTTGTTCTCTGCTTTTTTGTTTGAAATCCAAATCGCAGGATGAAGTAAAATGCATATAACCCAGATAAGGAAGCTTGGGAAACTGTAACCAACCGCCTGTCATGATGGAAAAGGCAGAAAACTCCAAAGCATGAAGACCCATACAGTCGAACACTTACAGTGCTGAATTCGTTTGAGCCTTTGAGCAAAGTGCTGCCAAATGAGATAAGTACAATTCAGGGTATTGTATTGGAATGTGCAGACTTAGTGGGCCAAAGGGCATTTTCTGCGCTCGACGCATCCATGGCCAGCTGAGAAAATCTCAGTTTGTGAAGGAACAGGACATTGTTTGCAAAATGCCCCTCGGCGAGGAAGGGGTCGAAGCTACTTTCTGTCAGTCACGGTATTCATTGGAAGATTTTAATTGGTAATAACCGGTACGGTGCCCATTGGTGGAATCAGTCTATACGATAATCAGGACATGAATCCGTGGTGCCTTATTGCCCTGCCGTGAGCAAGCCCTCGCAGCTTACATTCCCTGATTCTGCTTTTGAAATAAAGATCACTTTCTCAATGTGTCTGTATTTGTATCAAAGAGCTCATTGATCTCGGGACTAGACATGAAGAGGAATCTGGAGGTGTGACAGGGACAGAAACAGAACGAGACGAGACGAGAAGTGAAAGTGTCTTCAGTTTGCCATGTGTCAGTAGTTTTAGTGAGGAATATTTGCTGGGTGCTATCCTGTCAGATCCCAGGATCAAGGTGCCTTGATTTGGTGGGATTTGTGTTACTGAAAGTTGCACATGCGAAGCGTGTGGGACAATTTCAGCTCAGTAATCTCTTCATATCGCAGCTCACAGCAACGGTTCGCATTTTTTGAGAAATGGCTTGTATTCCACTTAAAACCGCCTTTCACCAGAGAAACTTGCGGACGTAAAGCGCATGGATTGCGTAAAATGATGAGGACTTTGTCACTGTCGAGGAATGTGCCGGCGTGTCTGCCTCTGTGTTTGAACATGAGAATACTTTCCTCAAAGGTGTTGCAACCCAGTCAACCGTCAGTACCATTGTTGTGTCAGTTAAGCTCACAGAGCGAATCTCATTGACATTTTCCCTGGAAAGTCAGAACACTCAATGTTATGGGGCAAATGCTGCAAACTGGGACGAGAATAGATGGCCGTCTGATAACCTGGTCTGTACGATGGACTGATGGCCCTTCACTGTCCCGCCCCAGCCCCACTCCCCCACGCTTTAAAAACTCGAGGACAGAGAGAGGAATTGACCTGACGAGAAAATCTCTTCACAATCTTCCATCACCTTTTTATTGTTGCTTTTCCGACAAATTTTGCAAATTACTTACGACACTTTTTATCTTCTCACCTAAATCATTTATTTAATTTTTAATAAATGAATGTGGGCTAAGCATCGATCTTTGTGGGACACCATGGGTAATAGTTCTCCAGTCTGAAAGCTACTTTCCACGGCTATTCCCAGCTTCCTGCTGTTAATCTAATTTTATATCGAATTGGAAATCTCCTCAAACTCTCTGTGATCTCACTTTTTGAATCAGGCAAACATGTGGAACCTTGGAAAAGGTTTTATTAAAGTTCAAGTGAGCAATATCTACCACTTTTCCGGATCAATCATATTAATTATGCCCTCGAAAACTCAGTCATGTTTGTGAGATACAACTTCCCTCGCGCAAAAATATTCTGGTTATTCCTATTTATTCCTTGTATCTCCAAATGCATTTAAATCTAATCGTTTAGAATTGCATCCAACAACTTACATAAGACCACCGTCAGAAACACAGGTCTGTCGTTCCCAGGATTCTCCATGTAACCCTTTCTTCACAAAAGCACAAAATTAGCAACTCCCCATTTTTTTTGGCGCCTCATTCATAGTAATAGCTTACACAATTATTTCTATGAAAGGCCCAACAGTTTAATTCCCTAACGTGCCTCAAATTTCTGGGATACATGAGATCAAATCCCAGAGAAATATCCTTCTTCATATTTTCCAAGTCCTCCAGCACTTGCCCTTTACAATGGAAACGACTTGATAAACATCAATATTTAGTTGTGGGGTTCATTTCGTTCTCCACGAAGTGAATATTATATATCTCTCCATCTGCTGTGGTTAAAAACAGAAGTGAGCTCTTTCAACTTAAAGTGGTCCTATTTCGTCTCTAGTTCTTAATGTACTTGTGGAATCTCTTTAGATTATATCCTTAACTTTACGTGCTAAGGTGATCTGACATTCTCGCTTGTCCTTTATTATTCCTCTTTAAGAATGCCCATCCCCTCCTTATATCATTCAACAGATTCAATTGAAATCATATGTTTATATGGAAATTGTGACCTTTTTTTAAAAAAAGAAATTCATATGACGAAAGCCTTAATCCTTGCGATCAACCTTGTCTTAATAAAATACCTGCAATGTGGAAACAGGCCATTCTGCCCAGGAAGATTCCTTTAATCCTGCAACGGACATCACACCCAAACTCACACCTCTACCCAATTCCTGTAACTCTGCATTCCACATGGCCAAAGAAGGTCACCGAACATCTTTCGTCTGGGGAGGAAATTCAGGCAGAAACGGAGAGGATGTGGAAACTGCAAACACACCGTCGTCTAAAGTAGAAGTTGCCGATTATTGAGCAGTTCATCATACTGCACCTCGCCAAAAGCCTTTTGGAAATTCCAGCTGGTCACCTCCACAGGGTCGACTTCGTCTGACTTGCTCATTATCTCCTCACAGATGTCTAATATATTTTTCAGAAATTACTTTCCCCTGAGAACCTGTGCTGATGCTTCAAATACTCGGTAAACCCATCCTTCCAATGACATTTGACAATGAATTTAATACAAAGATGATTTATTTGATTTTTATCCAGAACATCAAAACTTTGCTTACAGATCTGAATATGATGAACAACAAGGTTAAATCGCAGTTGAGCGGGGTCGATGAGTGAGTGAATTATTTCCCTTAGTGGGATCCCTCTTTTGTCTCAGCAGGGTCAATGAGTGAGCTAAATGTGTTTCTCACATGGAGCAATTAAATGCTTTCTGCCCACTGCAAACTTGCTGGTGTACTGAGAGTTGAGATGAACGCTTGAGCCTATTCCTAGAATAACTGCATTTGAAACGTCTCCCACATTGTGAAAATGTCGAAGGGACATCAGTTCTACAGAGACTGTTAAGCACATCTCACGGACTATACATTTGATAGGTCTCTCTTCAATGTGAAGACGTTAATGATAAACTGCCACCTGGAACTTTTAGAGTGAATAATGTCTTTCCACAGTGTGAACACGTTAATGACACGTTCGTCTCCAGGAACTTATGCAGCACTTCCTGCAGTCAGGGCATTTAGAAAAACACGTTAATACTGTGAGAAAGGTGATGAGCCATCCGGTCACTCGGACTTTTACAGCAGGTCCCATCGATTTGGAAACGAAGATGTCTCTCCTCCCGGGTGAGCACATAGATCAGACGGCACGTCTCCAGAATTCTTAGAAGGTCTCTCATTCATGTGAGCATATTTCTCAGAGATGAAGCACACAGAGGTTTGATAACATTTCCAAAGTCTGGTGAGATGAAAGGTTTCTAATTAGTATGAGCGTTGTGATAGACGTTTTAAAGCATTTTCGGCAGTCCAGACTTTGAAATGGTTTCTCCTCATTTTGAACGAGCAGGTGCTGCAGCAGGTCAGAGACAGAGTGAATCCCTTTCCACACTCTTTGCAGGTGAATCGCTTTTTCCTGGAATCTTTGCCTCCGTGGGAATTCAGCTCAGACAAGGAAATGAATACACACATTTCCATAAACTTTCCTTAGTATGACTGCATTTGTGGTTTGTGAGCTCTGATGATGGGTAGAACCATTGTCCACACACACAATAAGAGAACGATTTCTCTCTCACTGTAACCAGAGGGTTTTTTTTTCCCTTTCATGTTCTCTCTCTGATCAAGTTCTACTTGTGAAAAAATGTGCGACTTTATCAGATCACGGCGGAGAGATTGGTTTGTAAATCTTCCCCTTCGAATATCCTGCAAAATTGATGTTATCCAAAAATGAGAGTGGGAAAGCAACTTTCACAAGACTCTGGATACTTTCTAAGATATGGTCTGAGGGTGAGGAATTTTCGACACTTAGAATGTGACCAGTATTTCGTCAGAATCTTTCATGCACACAGCATCCACCACAGAGAACAAATAGATCTGCAGGTGGATATAAACACGATCACCTCCCTGTTCCTTCCAGGTCAAACGCTGTCCTGCCTTGTCTGACATGCAGTTCTGTTGGAGCAGACATTTCTTAGAATTGCATCATGGCAAAGCTGCGGCCTCTGTCTTCAGTCCCGAAATCAAAATCCACTGACTCGCTCCTGAGTCGAAAGTGTGCTGCTGGAAAAGCACAGCAGGGCAGGCAGCATTCAAGGAGTAGGAGAATCGGGCAAGAGATATCATCAGGAAATAAGCTTGTAAACCGAGGGGGTAGAGAGACAAATTGGAGTGGATGGGGCTGAGACAAGGTAACTGAGAGTGTGATAGGTGGATGGAGGTGGGTGTAGTGGTGATTGGTCGCAGAGCAGTGCGGAGCGGATAGGTGGGAAGGAAGATTGATACATAGGACAGTTCATGAGAGCGATGGAAGCCCAGGACCTGCATGAACTTGGCTGATTGGGAGGGATAGTTGAAGTGTTCGGCCACGGGTCAGTGATGTTGTTTGTTAAGGGTGTCCCGGGGGTGTTTTCTGAAGCGAACTGTTATTATGTATCCTGTTTCCGCAATATAGGTAGACTGCATCAGGAGCAATGGATACATTCAATGACATGTGTGGAAGTGCAGGTAAAATTCTAATGGATGTGGAACGCTCCTTTGGGGCCTGCGACAGAGTGGAGGTGTGGGTGGATGTTTTGTAAATCCCGTGTTGGAATGAGAATGGGGCGGGAGGGGAGGGTGGTTTGGCGAGGGGCGTTCACTTGACAAGGGAGTCGTAGAGGGAATGATCTTTATAGAAAGCGGATAGGGGTGGGGAGGGAAACACATCTTAGTTGGTGGGGTTCATTTTCAGGTGGTGGAAATGTCGGAGAATGACATGATGTCTGCGGAGTTTGCTGGAATTTAAAGTGATGAATAAGGGAGCTCTGTCCTTGTTGGAGGGATGCGTTTTGAGAGTGGAGTTGCGGCAAATGGATGAGATGAGCTGGAAAGCATCATTGACCATGTGCGAGTAGAAAATGCCTCGTCACTGACTCAATCTTCTCCCTCGCAACTGTCTGAGTCTGAACGAGTCATGCCATAACCATAGTGACATCCTTCACCGTGTTTTGTGCTTTCAACCACATATCGCCATCATCACCATGTCAGCCTACTTACACCTCATTAACATCATTAACTCTTCCATGTCTCCGCTCTTCTGCAGCTCAAACTCTCATCCATTCATTTGGATTAAACGGTGGTAACACACTTCCATCCATCCTCTCAAATTCCCCCTCTGCTCTGGCCTAACTCCCTCTGCCTCCATTCAAGAGTGTATTTGCGTTCTGTTCAGTGTTTCATTGTTCCTTACCTGAATCATATTGTTACCACTGCACATTTTCCCAAACGTGAACTGCGACCTTCGCCGCTTTATCTTTCCACACGGGCTCCCACATGCTGGAAGGGCGGGGATTGCGGGTTATTCATCCAAAGATGTAGTCCTGTGATCTTTCAACAACTCTGCTGCGCGTGGGAGTATTAACGAAAAGGGCTGTTCACCCATTACCGGGCAGCTAAATACCAATGTTTTTATCATTTCTGCAAATCTCTTGACTGTCTTCGCTCTGTCTATCACTGTAATGTCCTCCAGCCCACTCAAGAGCAATTAGTATTGTTCAATAAATGCCAACCCAGCCAGTGAATACGACACCCAAGATTTTGTTTTAAAACGCACTCTCAGACACCTGCAGAGCCAGGAAATCCAATCTCCAGAGTATGTTCGATTTGAACTGTTCCACGTTTGGTGCCTCAACTTCATCAACCAAGGTCATAAATTGTGAAATCTCTTCACGACGTAAATCGCACAATGCTATAGGAACGAATTAATCAACTACGGAAGAAGAAAAAACTGTAATCTTTGTGGAAATGAAGGGCAATTAATTGCTATCAATACTACTTCGTGCCTTTCACATAATGGAAACTTCAAAGCTGTTCCAAAGGAGGGAGTTTAAACAAATTTTGATCCCAGTCACATTATGAGATATTGGGAAGCTGACAAAGTGTTATATCAAACAAGTGATCAAAGAAATGAGTTTCCAGTTGTGTTTTAAAACAGAAAACGGAGCTTGCATCACGAACCTCGGACGACGGAATTTGCTGTGCTAGAGTTCATCATTTTCTGTCAGTCAGAAAAAAAAACACTTTCCTTGCCGGTGGCTCCATAGCTCAGAGGTCTTATCAACCATTGGTCGTGTATTCGAATCTCGCTTGGGCCTTGATGAATTTGTTTACAACTGTTGCCACAAACATTCACGGAAGCATTTTCCGTGCTGCTTGGAATTATTTCTGAGGGAACATCGTGAAGTGATTTTCCCCACGGACCAGGCCTCATCTGCTTGACTTTCGAAATCCCCCTCTGTGTTTCTACTTCGAGGAACACAAGGACGACAAGCTTCTGATGCCAAGAATACTCTCGTTTAACCGGAAGAACAACGTGATTCAGTCGAAACAGTAAAGGAACGGTGAAATAGTGAGGGAGGAAAACATACAGCGAAGCGGTTGAATGCTTCAATTCCTTATGTCGAGGCAGGAATCTGCTGGAATCCAAATGAAACAGGTAGGAGGCTGGAAGAGCACGGCCAGCCAGGCTACCTCAACAGGTGGAGAATTCAACAATTAGCATGTACCAATTATTCACGACTGTGCCAGTCCTCGAAGGACAGTCGCCTGCCTGTTTACCCCTTTGCTTATGCAAACAGAATCGGGTTTTAAAGCCCGAAGTGAAGAAAGAAGAGGCAAACAGTTCAATTCCTCATTTTCTGAATATTGGCCTCTCCTAAGGCCTTTGTCATTCTCACAAGATGTGTCTGTATACTTCCCTCTTTGGTTGAAAATGCGGTTCAGTTCTCCCGCAGCTCATGATCAAATTTAATGGTATCTGACTTCAGTCTCATTCGCTTCTTCATTTGAGATTAAACCTTTGCAGGGAACGTCTCTTTAAGATGAACACTTCAGAAGTCAGGCTGCGGGCTACTGGAAGCTGGAAATGAGAATGGATGGATGTTTGATGGACTGGTATTGACATATAATGCATTATTCTGTGCTGTGAAAGCTCGGTGTCACGAATAGTATTTTGGAAGAAATGTCTCATCGCAGGAAAAAACTATGCTGTTAAGAGAAGATGCAATTGCACCTGCCGTCCTAAATGTCAGCTCGTGGTTACAATTCAGCACTATCACCGCTGTGGTTTGGTTTCATTGCCTGGTCAGGGAATCAGGAATATTGCTCCTGATAAGGACAACAACAAAAGCGGAGCATCTTTGACAGGAAACGCATTTTACACGCTTCCACAATTGCCTTGAAATATTGCTGCAGGGCCGCAAGGTGTCTCAATGGTTCGCACTGCGGCCTCACAGAGCCTGAGACATGGCATGAATCCAAATGGGTCGACTGTCAGTAAGGTGCCTTATTCAGGAACGAATGAAGAGTAATAGGGTAAGGAATTGTTCTGTGGGGGTTAATCCCTGGAGGATCGGTGTGAATTTGTTGCATCAAATGGCCAGTTTCTTAACTGTCGGCATTCTATGATACCTTACTGTGTTGTTTTAGCACATGTTCAGAGAGGGGAGAAAAGTGAAGAAAAACAGTCATTTCCCAGTCAGTGGTTGATCCATTGTGTGACAACCAACCGATTGACCTGTGACTGAACTAGCTCCCATCTTCCCTATACTGGTAAAGACAGTATATACACCATTCGAGCGGGTTTTCATGTGTTGCATCGGAACAGCATTCTTTCTCAAGATGGACTTCCATGGGATACAAAAGAGATGATAAAAGACATGGATGCCGATGACTGGAATCAAAAGACGTTAGAAAGAATGGACAGCGTCTACTGAGAAACAAAAAAGAATGGAAAGGAAGACAACGAAATACTGGGGCATAACGCCATTAGAAAAGACAAGGCGGGGTTTCATGGGATGGTGGAACAGATGAATAGATCATGTGGCGTGAAACCAGGTAAAACTGAGTTGCGTCCATGTGGAAGTTTCCCTGATGATGTGAATTTGCTGAGAGTAAACAGGAGGGAAAATCCTTCATTCAGATGGATCTATAACTAAACTTTCGAACTTCAAAACCAGCGATGAATGATAAGGAAACGTTTGGAGCACTTTTTTTTAATTCTACAGCAATTGACATCGAAAATGATTATTTTTCAGGAAAAATGTGTCAGAAGCTGATTCTAAAGTATTTGTAAAAGTGCGTGCAGAAACATAATGAGTGAATTTCACCAAGACATGGAGTCTGGTCGGCCGGGTCGGGTCAGCGTTAGGTGCACAATTTCTAATTGGTTAACGTTAATTGGAAATATACCACATATCACCTCCAACTGAGTACGACTAAGTGTAGAAAGTGCTGGTTGTGAAGAAAGGTTTAGCAGCTTGTTCTACGTGAAATTCATAAATTGTAAAAGAACTGTTTCTGTTAGCTCAGCATTAAAGGGAAGTCGGTAAGCTCAGTCCGCTGCATAATTGGTTTATGATATAAAGTGATGCCAACAGTGTGGGATTAATTATCGCAATGTCTCAGTTTACCATCAGAATCCCGATCTCCCCACTCACCTAACCCTTTATATGATGGCGACAATCAAAGCAAAATTATACTATAGTGAGTGGGAACTCGCCTGTCGATGGAATGCAACATTTTTTTCATCTATTGCCTTGGACATTTGGCTGCAATCACAGAGAAGGGAGTGAGACCATTTGCTGCTCACCCATCTCCCCCAAAGTGTCCAGTGACAAGACTCGAAAAATGTTCCTGTTTGAATCCTATAATCTTTAAAGCAGTACTTCAAACATCTTTATCATTTCAGTTCCAGTTTTGCCGACAACATTGTCCAAGGAGATAAATCTAATAATTTTTGGATTGTTTTATGGCCTGTGCGAGGTTGCAACAAAATAAGTAACATGAACCAAATGAACGTCCTTTCCAGAATTTAACACAGCACAGGATCAGCGATATTAGAAACGTCAACATCTTCAAACGTCACCTCTGTATCTCTATTGAGAGATGGATATTCACTCAGGGAGTATATCTGCTGGTTGTAAGTAACTGAGGTATTTCCCAAGGACAGAACACTCCACAAAATATTTTTTTAAAAACAAATGCCGTTTCAATCAACTTCCTTTTGCAACTTTTAAATATATATGTGCGCATTCATTCATGCAAGTGCACACACATTTTTATATACATGTATATATGTTCGCATATATGTGTATGTGAGTGCGTGTATGTGGACAATATTAGGAATGGATTGCCGGACAGTTGAAATTTCTTTCTGTAGAATGTGAGAGGTAAGGGTCTTCAATAAAGTCCCAGATATCCACATCTGCGGGAAGTGCACCTAACTACTTCTCCTCGGCAACTGCGTTTGGGAACTGTAGCTTGATGTCAGATCATTTGGAGTCTGAGTGGGATTGAGCGAAGTTATAGGGAGGCAGTAACACTTCAGGTACAAGAAATAGATAGATGGGATACAGTCGGGAACCGAAACGCTAACAGGCAGACAGTGCAGGCATCTGCTGTGGCCGTGCCCCTAAGTAATATGTATACCATATTTGTTATTTTTGGGTGGGATGACTTCCGAGGGGAAAGCCATTGGGTATAGGTGTTTGGAACAGAGTTTGCCCTTTTTCTCAGAAGGTTGGGGGAGAGAGGAGGAGAGCATTTGTTAATGGGACTCAATATCGACGGGAACAGATTGAGATTCTGTGGATATCGGGCAGACTCATGATTGGTGTGTTGTCTCCCAATACCCTGAGGGGATAATATGCCAAAGCTCTTCATGAGGGTTTGAACGATTTCAGCCACAGAGTGGGAAGCTGAATTGTACCTCCAGTTTGCAGGTGGCTGTGAGTGGTTTTGTCATAAATAGCGTTTCAGGTTTACAGGAGTGTACTGGCAAGGATGAAGGTGGCTTGAAGTGTGTTTGCTTCAACGCCAGAAGCATCTGGGATAAGGTAGTTGTCATGCGTTGTTACCTGGGACTTCGATGTTGTGGCCATTTCAGAGACATGAACGGAGGACTGAAGAGAATGGTTGTTCCTGGTACCACAGTTTCGATTTTTCAGTCAGAACAGGAGGGTCGTTTCAGAGGGGGAGATGTGGCATTATTCGTCAAGGACAGTATTATGGTAGCAAAAGGGATATTAGTGAGGACGCGACTGAATCTGCTGAGGTAGAATGTAATGAAATTAGAATCAGGAATGGAAAGATCACCACAAAAATGTTCTAGATTTATGGAGGAAAAGATTGCAAAGATGATTCTGGATAGGAACAAAAGTGACAGGGCAGTTGTTATGGGGAGCTTTAACTTTCCAAATATTGATTGGAAATGTTATCGGTTCAGCACCTCGGATCGGTCAGTTTTTGTCCAATGTGTGCAGGAGGGTTTCCTGACTCAGCATGTAGACAGGTCAACAAGACGCAAAGCCACAATGGATTTGCTTATGGGTAATGAACTCAGCCAGCAGTTCTCTTTGGAGGTATGTGAGCACTTTATTGATAGTGACCACAATTCGGTTCTGTTTATTTGGTGATGTATAGGCATAGGTATTTATTGCAGAGCATGAGGTATCGCGGGGAGAAAGGCCATTATGATGCGATTAGGCAAGAGTTAAGATGCACCGCATGTGGAAAGTAACTTCAAGGGTTGTGCACACCTGAAATATGGAGCTTGTTCAGGGAAAAGCTACTGCATGTCCTTGGTAAGTATGTATGCGTCATGCAGGAAATATGAGGTCGACACAGGGAGCTGGGTTTACTGAAGAAGTTGAATCTCTTGAGAAGAAGGAGAAGGAGGCGTATGAAAACATGAGATTTGAGGGCTGAGGTAGGACGCTTGGGAATTAAAAGCTAACCAGGAAGGGCCTAAAGAGAGAGCTACTTCGAGCGAACAGGAGGCAGGAGAAGTCTTTGTCTGGCAGGAACAATCCTGAAGCTTTCAATTGATTGTTCAAGAATAAAAGAATGTCTAGCATATGATTATGGCCTGTCAAGAACAGATGTACGAAGTTGTCAGTGGAGTCCAAGGAAAGCAGAGACGCTGAATGTATTTTTTATCATATCAAAAATGAAAAAGACAATGTTGTCGAAGAGAGTATTGAGATTGAACCTATTAGAATGAACTAAATTGGTATTCATAAAGAGGAGTTGTTAGCAATTCATGAAAGTCTAAAAATAGGTTTGTCCCCTGGACTTGATGGGATGTATCCGAGGACTTTCTGCGAATCGTGGGAGGAGATTGCAGAACTTTTGACTGTAAGCTTTATTTCGTCAGTGTTTATGTCATTAGTGCCATAAGACCCGAGTTTAGCAAATATTGTCCCCTTCTTCACGAAGTGGAGTAGAGACAATGGTCGTAATCATAGAATAGTGAACCTTAGCTTTCTTGCAGCTAACTTTTTGGAACCGATTATGAGAGATAGGATTTATGATAATCGAAAAGGAAGAAGTTGATTCGGGATAATGAGTACGATTTTATGAATAGCATGTTGTGCCTCCCAAACCTTATTGAGGTCTTTGAGAAGGTGAGCAAACAGGTGGATGAGAGTAAAGTGGTTGATGTGGTGGATATGGTTTTCAGTAAGGCACTGTCGGCTGTTGCATGAAATACAGAGTTATGGGATTGAGGATGGTTTAGCGGTTTTGATCAGAAATTGGCTCGCTGAAAGAAGACAGAGTGTGGCAGTTCATTGGAAATGATAATCCTAGAGTTCAGTAACTGATGGTGTACTACAAGGTTCCTTTTTGTGTCCGCTGTTGTTTGTCATTTTTATAAATGACCTGGATTAGGGCATGGACTTATGGATTCATAAATTTACAGAAGACATTAAGATCGACGATATTGTCAATAGTGCCAATATCTGCTGACGGTTTCAGAGGGACATGGATAATCTGCAGAGCTGACCTCAGACGTGGCAAATGGAGTTTAATGTGGAAAAGTGTGAGATAATTTACTTCGGAAGGAGCAACAAGAATAAAGAGTTCTTGGCTAATTGTTAAATTCTTGTAAGTGTAGATATGCCGAGCGATCTCGGTGCCCATTTCTATAAAACTCGGAAAGTTACCACCCACGTTGACAGGTTTGTTTGCAAGGAGTACGGTGTGTTAGTTTTTCTTGGGAGAGTGATTCAGTTTCAGAGTGAAATTATCACTTTGCAGCTCCAGAAATTAACTGGGGTGGCCACACTCATAGAGTTGCTTGCATTTCTGGTCGCCACATTATACGATGGATGTGAAAGCATTGGAAAGGGTGCAAAGGACGTTTTCTAAAATGTTGCCTTCTATGGGCAGATGGTCTTACGAGGAAAGGTTGAGGGACTTGAGGCGGTTTTTGATTGCGACAAGAAGTTTGAGGGGTGAATTTAGAGAGACATAGAAGATGATCAGAGGTTGCTATAAGGTGGACAGTGAAAGCATTTTTCTTCAAATGGTAATTTTGGCACAAGGGCACATCGATGTAAATTGAGGGTGATAGATACCGAGGTAGGTTCCTGTATCAGTGAGTAGAAAGGGTGCTGAACGCCTTGCCTTCAACACTCGTAGACTCAACAACTTTCAGGGCAATGAAATGGTCATTGTATAAACTTGCGGATTATGATGGTAAAATACTAGTCAGATTGGTATCACAGGTCGATGCAACGTTAGGGCCAAAATGAACTTTATTGCGGTGTAATATTCGGTGTTTGAACTGTTCTTCAGCTTGAAGTTGCAATCATCTCTGGTCACTATCAGTAAAACCAACACCTGGCGAGAATCGAATGTGCAACTTTGGCACCTTACGCACTTCCAGTCTGTCGTGCAATGACATCAAACTGACGAATTGCGCCACTGGAGCTGTTGTGTCCTGATGACCAATGGCTACTGATCTTACCACTGGGCCCCTCAAACCAATTACTCCTTTTTTGCTGAAGTTCTGAAATGAAACATAACGCAGAGGAGGTTATACTGATGATGGATCATCGATTATGGAGCATCAGGTTCAGGAACATGAATCGTAAAATGTGGTGAAAATAGGCATAATTGAATTCTGTGTTCGTTTACCATGGCTTCCTGCGTTGATCACAGGCAATGTTATGTCGCTACTGTGCTGGGATTTTCCTTCTATCGGTATTAATTTGTCTGAATTTCGATTCAATGGTAGTTCACCAGCATCCTTTGGAATGTTCATACGGCACAATGACCCACACTGTACCCAACGTCAACAATCTTCTGCATTACTACATCCAAGGGCTCGTGGCATAGTTTTTTTAGATAAATAGTGAAAAAGTAATCATGTTTTGCAAGGGCAAATTGAATTTTAGTTTAATTAGTAAAGTCGCAACAATCCAGAGTAAGTTTCAAAATGTCAGAAATTCACGTTCATTACCTTGGCCAGAATTGTAGCCCCGCAAGAGGGACATCTGTCCTTCAATCCCCAGAATCCATGTAATCGCTTGCTCCATGTGTCCACTTGGAAACCTATATGAAGGCATGTTCAACCTGACAGAGAACTTGTGAGAATCCTCCACTGTCTGACCTAAAGCTGAAACAGGAGCTATCTATTCCAGCTTGGAGGGTAGCGAAGTGGAGGTGAGACAGAAAATATTAATTGGTGTAGATTCACATTGTTCTCATTGTGATTGTTTAAAAACCTGGGCCAGAAAAGACTCAAGCAGAAAGGAGCAGAAGTAGGTCATTCTTAACACCGCTCCTGCCCTGTCACGCCATTCTGTACCATCATACCTCACACAGCACTTTTATGACTTTTTCCAGCGTATCCATATCATCGTGTTGCCAAGTGGCTAACACATATTTATCGATCTCTACCATAAATAGACATCGAGGTTATTCATCGCTGTGAAGAAAATGTTGCATTTCGAGACAGTTGGGTTTCTGCATGAGTGTTATAGGTTTTGCAGATGAGCAGCCGAGTCTGGTCTGAACACCTTTCAAACCATAAACTAAAACTCGACTCTGATGAGAGTTGCATGCACAACTTTTGAAGGGCAGTCTTAAGAAAGGCTTAGAAAGTCAACGCGCTTTCCATTGCACTACAGAGTCGCGGCCTCACCCAGTTTTCAGCACAATAGTTTGCCTTAGAACCATTTCGTTTGGGACACCCATCTCACTTCTGTCTGACCTCGTCACACTTTCCAGTATCTGGTCCTTATCCACGTGTGCTCTGGATCTTTAAGTGTTCGGCTACATACCGCTGAAATGTCCTCATAACACTTAGCATTACCGCACGTTCAAATAAGAAATTCCAGATGAACAACACTCTATGGGTGAAAGCGTTCTTCCTAAATCTCCTCTAAATCGATTTTCTCCTGCTTTTCATCTATGTCACTGGTTATTATTTCTTCCCGAAAAGCCTTATTCCTGTCATACATATCTATCCTCTTCATAATATGTGCACGTTAATCAGTTTCTCACTCAGCCTTCTCTGTGCTTAGTTACACAGCCCCAGCTTAGCTCATCTACCTTCACAATGGGAATGGTCCAGCCCTTGGCATTATTTTCATCTCCTGTGAACTTCTCCTCCTGCAATCAGACGGTTCCTGCGGTCTTGCGATTACATCGGAAAAAGAAATGCTCTTTGAAGAAATGCCAAAATGTCTGAACAAAATCAGCAGCTCTTGTCCATCTATGATGAGAAAGGACAGTGAAAGCTTCGAGTTCAATGATTCGTGTTCGGAACTGATGGGATGTATGGGTGGGTGAAAAATGTGGAAGAGCGCGGACAGGATCCAAAATGATTGAACTCGATGTTGGGTCCTGAAATCTGCATGGTCTTTCAGTAGAAAATGAGTTGCCCGATCTTCCAGCTTGCGCTGTGCCTTGAAGAAGAACTGCAGCGGACCAGAGACTGGTATGATGGCTTGGGTACACAATGGCAGGACACTGGAAGACTGGGGTAATTTTTGTTGATTCTGGACAGAACTAAAGTGATCTCAGCTTTGTCACCGACTCTGTTCTCCTCTCTCCATTGTAGAGAGATCACATTCTCAGCAGGAATGACAGTTTTCTGGATTGAATGAAGTGCAGACAAATCACTGGAAGATGTGTCTGGAAGTTTCCACAGTGAGGAGAGACATCGGAAACCAGCAGGAAATGTATCTTACAACATAGAACGTTACAGTGCAGTACAGGCACTTCGGCCCTCGATGTTGCACCGACCTGTGAAAATAATGTGATATCCATTGCAGTGGAAAATTAACATTTCTTTTCAAACCAGTAAAAGCACAGGGAAGCAAAAAAAGTAAGGGCCTGACGTTGCAGAGGGCAAGTGTTGCAGACAGAAAGAAAATCTATGTATATTTAAACCGAACTAATAGCAGACTTACAAGGCCAGCAAACTACCATATCAACAGCCAAGGAATTAGAAAAAAACAACTCCATATCTGGAAAGGAACTCGAATGTTTCAGGCCACTGACCTTGAAGTGTTGATAAGAAGAAGCGAATTGTACTTTAAAGGGAATATGTAAAAGCTATCAGGCGCCCATTACATGAGGCGTCTTGCCAATGTATTACCTGGGACACGGGAAACCTGAATTTGATGGAACTCCACGCACTACATGCTGAAAACGTTCTGGCCCAAGAGAAGGAAAAACGGAAATTAAAAATGGAAAAGCAAACACTTAAAGCTCAGCTTACCATGATGTAAATGGTCGCCCAGCCGTTGGAAGGGGGTGCTGCGTGAAAAGAAGGGCTGGCAGAGGAAAATCTGGCGGGTGCTTTGTTTGCAGAGCATTGGACCACTGAGTGAGGCAGTGCACGCCCAGACAGCCTCAATCTGCCCTGGAGGCTGGGCAGCAGGGTGACTAATGGAGGAAGGCTGAGGTGGTGGGCAGCCCCAAAGTTACAGGTAAACCTCTTTGCTTTATGATGGGCAACGAATACTCGCTTATGCTCATCTCTACTACTAACCTTATGGGCACTGAAACATGTCCCACCTCTATACTGAGCACTGAGTTTGCGAAGCGTGAACTGTATTATCAGTACAACGATGGTGCATATAAGTCAATGCTTACATCTATGTTATATGTGGAAGGTGCAACTCTTACTTTTTTGGAAGATACAAGGGCAACATATTCAGTTCATAAATCAAGGCAGTTCAGAGAGTCGACGCAAATAAAGATGAGCGGAAGCTTCCTGAACTTAATGGGCGCATCAGGAGTCGTGACACGAGAGAGATTTCCCGCACCCCTATTGTGCGAAATCAGTCATGGGGCAACATTCCAATTCTCATTTCTGTGATCGGAATTCTGTACTTTAAATCTGATGTCTCGGGATCTCATAGTGAGACTGGGGTCCGATTTGTGCAGTACCCCGACGGGCTTGCAGGTAATACAAAAAGAAGATTTAACAGTGCAGGCTGGAAAATATGAATCAAGACCCCTGATGCATGTCAGAGAGCGATAGGTTCCGTGAGCGATTCACTCACCCAGGAAGCAAGTAGCCACGTTAATCCCATTAAAACCGATTTTCATGCTGGAGATATGCTGCACTGCACAGCAAACATACACCGCGATGGTCCTGACAAATCATAAGAGAAGGATTGGTTCAGGAGATTGGTTAAACCAGATCAGTTGTTATTGTGTGAATTTTATTGGAATGTTCACAGATGTGCTGTCACTTTAAACTTTTTAAAGTATCTGTGACGGTAAATAGACCCTGTTTTTTTGATGTGGAAGGCTCTTTTCCCCACGGATCATTGGCGAAGGCATCCAGTGACAAGTGTCAGAATTTGGGACCATGGGTACGACAGGCATAAAAAACGAAAGATTGTATCTTCAGGGTCGCTGTGGATATCTGCTTCAATGCAGTTATAAGGACGTACAGGAAGAAACTAAATTGGTTATCTCAGGCAGACAGGGCAGTCCAGGTCATCCCCGGCAGGTGTGTCGTCTGGCGTTTACCTATGGTAGATGTCTCGGACCCAAGATTAGAAGGGTCCCAACTGATTTCAGGACAAAAGGCAAACACGATGTGGGGCTCATACGAATCCTTAAGAATAACCCCGAAGTCTGAGTATCGTCCTTGCAAAGCAAAAGAGCCGTTAAAACCCGAGGCTGTGCAAGGAATTACTCCAGTCTTTGAATCTCTCTTATAGGCTGGAGTGATAATCCGCCGTGAATAATCACTGGTGAGAACACCCATTTTTTTCGTTCAAAAAGGCAAACATTCCAGGTGAATCGGGGGAATGGAGGTTTGTTCATGATCTGCAGGTTATCAAGAACGCTGTTGTTCCGCACACCCCAAATGTTCCCAACCCCTATATTATATTGGCTCAAATTCCACCGGATGTCAATGGCTCTCTATTGTGGATTTAGCAAATGCCTTGTTTTGTGTGCCGTTATACGCCAACAGTCAATTCTGGTTCACTTTTCCATTCAAAGGCAAATAGTATACTTTCACGTGACATTTTCAAGATTACTGTGAGTCCCCACCATAATTAACGAGGCTCTACACAGGAGTCTGGAGACTCTTGTTTTAACCGGGGGGATCAGCTCTTCTGCAGTATGTAAACGAATGCTTAATCGCAGCATCAACAGAGAAACAATGTGAGAAAGGTAGGCTTGCGATGCTCTGCCATCTAGTCTCGCAAAACTACAACTTGTGGAACAACAGTTGAAGTGCTTAGGTCACTTAATATCTGAACAAAGAAAGGCCATTGGTCAAGACAGAGTTCAAGCAAACCAGCGAAATTCAAAGCCTCACATGAAGAAACAATTGTTATCCTTTTTGGTCATGTGATCCTACTTCGAATGTTTAACCTGCATTACGCAAACCTTTCGGCACCTAAAAGTGACATAGTTCATGGTTCAGTTTTGCAGAGCTGGAGCCCGTTGCAGTGACCCCTGAGGACTATTTTGCCTTTGTTGAATTGAAATGGCACTCCAAACTACACCGACACTGGGATTCCAAACCCAAACAAGCCTTTTGTGCAAACAGTGGACGAGAAGCGCGCCTGCATGATATTTGTGCCAATGCAGAATTATGTGTGGGAAATTGAGGCCAGTAGCTGATTTTTCACCTCAGCTTAGATCCCGTCATGGCAGGATTGCATAAATGCTTCCGTGTCGTGCCTGCATTTGAAAAGGCTGTTGTAGCATCCAGGGACATAGACGGCTTCGTTGAATTTAACACAGCACACATGTTGGAAGCATGTTGGCTCCCATGCAATGCTATGCTATTGGAGAAGCCTAACATGACAATAAAGCGATGTAACGTTCTTAATGCTGCCTGTCTTCTCCCCACAGAAGGAGACCGAGACCCACATGACTGTGTCGCTGTAATTAATGACATTTGAAGCCCGAGCCCAGACTTGTAGGATTCACCAATTTAGAATCTGGATATGGCATTTTATTGTGGGTAGGTCAGCATTCAGAAGCAAAGAGAAAGGCCAGTGTCTGGTATGTTGTAGCAACTACCCACGAGGTAGTCAAAGCGGGATCACTTCCTTCTCAGCTGTCAGCGCAAGCAGCAGAGCTGATTGCCTTGATTGAGGCATGTAAATTGGCCGGAGGAAGAACAGTGAATATTTACATCGACAACAGATATGCATTCGGGGTTGGACATAATTTTGGATCCCTGTGGAAAGACAAAGGCTTCTTGACCTCCACTGGAAAGCAATCACATAAAATGGCCTGATATCTGACCTCCTGAAAGCGGTCCGATTGCCTAAATCAATTACTGTATGTACATGGGAAGACCACAGGAAAAATTATGATTCAATTTCTCAAGACAATGGAAATGTAGACTGAGCGGCAAGGACGGCAGTCAATCAGCCTCCAAGTGATGAGTTTGACATGTGTATGTCAAATATTTGTAATCCAAAGCAGACTTATCGGAGTTACAGTCTCAGGCTACATCGAAGGAGAAGCGTGAATGGACAAGGGCAGGGTGCAGAATGAGGGAATGGGTGTGGTGTGGCCCCAGTGGGAAACCCTGTCTACCACGATCTTTATTCCCTTTCTATGCCAAAATAACACACGGTAAGGACCATGTGTCAAAAATGGGGATGTATGACAATATTTTAGCACGCTGGTACAGAAAGGGATTTACTCATTACTCATAAAAATAATGTGAATAATATGTTATCTGTGCCACTAATAATGTGGGGAGGGGAATACAAATGATTCAGGCAGAACACCCCCCAATCCCAAAGACCCTTTGAACATTTAAGATGGATTTTATTGAACTAACACCCAGCGAAGGGATAAGGCATTGTCTGGGAATAGTTGATGTTTTACCAAGGGGTGGAAGTTCTCCCACGTCTAAACAGGATGCCAGTGCAGTAGCCAAGGCTTTGCTAACTGAAATAATTCCGAGATGGGGCATCCCTGAAAGGCTAAGCAGCGACAATGGAAAGCCATTTATAAATATTGCCCTACAGTAGATCAGTGATTACTTGGGAATAAAGGTGAGGCAACATTGTGCCTACCACCGAGCGAGTGGTGGGGCAGTGGAAAGAGAGAAAACTATCCTTAACAATAAATTGGCAAAATGTTGTGAGGAACTAGAGGTGACATGGCCAAAGGTATTTCCAATTGTGCTAATATATATGAAGGAGAGGAAGAGGAAATATTAGGACGTTTGAGATTTTGTTTGGAAGGTGGCCCAATACAGGAATTGGCCAAGACCGATTGTAAAACAGATAACAGACCACTGTGAGGACGAGATATTATGTTACAGTATAAATCTCGCCACACTTCTGTCTCAAATACAGAAACAAAAGAAGGGCAGCACGACCGCAATCAGCAGAAGGGAAGATGCACAATCTAGAACCTGAAGCCTGGATAGTGGTGAAAGACTTCAGGAGCAAAAGCATGAAGGCGAAGAGCTGGCTGGGACTGTTCCAAGGGGTCCCTACAACACAGACAGCTGTTAAGATCGCCAAAAGAGCCCCGTTGATACACGCCAGCCGGTGCAAACGTGTAGTTGACCTTGAGGAGACATCGGACAACACCGGATCCAAATAAGTGTAAGTAATGATTAGAAGACTCATAGAAATATGGGGCTGCATGGCAGGACGAGTCGTGAAGGCAGGTGTTTTTGGGATACAACAGCAGACTGTAATCTTAACCAAGGATGTTAAGTTGACCTTTACATGTCACCCATGCCCGTTTGGTAACCAGGACGACTATAAATAAGGCAATAAATATTTACGCAGAGATCCTTGTGTACTCAGTTACTGGCACTGAGTAGTCTCCATCACGGCTACAGGTACGCCTGACACGGGATATCGGTTTCCTCTTATCAAAGAATGAGGTGCCATGGCAAGGGTAATAATAACCAAGATTCAGAAGAGCGATGAGGAAGCCTGGTGGTGTGGAATAGATAGACCCTTCTCCGATATCTATAGACAGGTGAATATAGTGGTACAGCCTCGCACCCACCCCACCCGAGATGCAGTGTAGAAGGTCCTCCAAGAAATAGTAGCTCCTGGACTCGAAAAGATGAATGTCCAATGACCCGCACTGCAGAGGGGCGGACAGGTCTTTTCCAAGCTGACAGAAACGGAAGAAAGAAATGAACTGAATGTGCAGCGAAAATGATCACAAATGAAAAAAGTAAAAGTGGATTCATTGAGAAAACATACAGCGCCATATTTCCGTGGAAGTCTCCTGTTAAGGACTCAGTGGTCTCACCGCTGTAGCAATGGGGGATTTCCTCTGACCGTTTGTTTTGTTGACAACCTTCCCAAAGCAGGGAATTTGTATGGAACTGGCAATTCATCCAGTATAGTCACAAACAGGATTCAGTCTAGCAAAAAACAAAGAAGTGTGAATCCTGGAAATCTGAATCAACAACAGAAATTGACAGAGAAACTCTACAGGCCTGACAGCATCTGTGGAGACAAAGAGACTTAATGTTTCATATCACAGATTCAGGCTACTTATGATTTTTATTGTTTTATTGCCTGGGGAATTGTCAATTTCACTTCACGAAACAGCAGACTTACCAGAATCTCTCATTAGCTGACAGACGTCATCTGTAAAAATGCAAAATTCCTTTATCAGCTGTAATGCTGTTGCTGTTGCCCTGAGTTGGTGAAAGGCTGGCCGACATTACCTTTTTCTTCTCCTTTATGTCGATGAGCAGCCATGGTGAATGGAGAATTTCTGTTTGTGTCCCTTTGTCTCCCTGTACCATCTCACTCTCTTCTACATTCTCCCACTGTCTGTCTGTCAATATCCCTCATTTTTCATTTCTACTCTTGGAAAAGTGTTAAAATCGGTGGCTGTTCCGTGGCTTTCTCCGCCCCCACACCCCACCCCCCCAAGCCCGGCCAGAGTGTGTAGAACTGGGCTCACAGTCTCCAAGTGATGTCTGTGTTACTTCGGTCTGAGATCAGGTGACATTTGTTCACTCATAACGTTATGAGCTTTTACAATTCTAAATAGTATTCATAATAGACCAGAAAAAAAGCAGTTTCACTCCAATTATAGGATTTCTATGATGCCATTGCCGTTTGCCGAAAATCAATGAATGGTGACAGCAGACAATGAGAGCCATTATCTCATTGGATGCGTTATTACTACAACATTGTCCTGCAAGTCTTCAGTGTCTCCTGCATCTCTTCATTATTCCCAAAAAACTTGAAAAGACGGAAAGAGAATAATAGTCGAAGAGATAGACAAATCCTTGTCGAACAGAGTAAAAAGAACTCTGCGTTGAATTAGCAGGATAGAACATAGACGAATGGGTCCACATCAGGAGGTAGGGCTTGGTAGCACGAAATAATATCGGTCTGAGCTCAAACACAAGAAGCATGCTGAGCCGTCACTTTCGCGATGTTGGATAAACGATACGGCTTTTACAAGAAGTTTAAACAATGAACTTTCAATGTACAGAACATTTGACAGAATTTGACACCATTAACGTCTGGTTATTACCATATGATTTAACTGACGAAACCCCAGACCCGGTTCTTCAAATCAATAAGGGCATTTAATGAAGTATTTGATCACAGTTAATTGGACTACCTTTCTGTAATAAAGCTGCTCGATGAGAATTTATATCAACGTCCGTTTGTGCAGGAAAGAAGTTCACAGCTGGTGACTGTCCACTGAAAATGTACAGGAAGAGGCAATCTCTTCTTGCTTTGATTTCAAACTGATGCCTCTTTAACCTGACCGGATAAACAGTATGCGTTCATCCTCTCGGGCCCGATTTACCGCCTGAATATGCACAGAGGGAAACTCATACCAAGAGACCAGGGTAATTGTGGTGAATTTTCCAGGAGTGGTGTGTGAGTTAGTGTTAACAGTGGGCAGTAAGGGCTAAACCATTAGCACTGACATTGATCCTTGTACCAATAGCTCCTCACTCACTTTCTGCCTCATTCATCTCAGTCATCATTGACTTTGAGTTTATCCTACTTTCCCTTTGAAAATTTACTTTTGTTCCGGACCACTTTCGGATGTCCACTTGGAAACTGCAGTTTTTTCAACCGAAATTCTGGAGAATGCACGTCACTCTTTGGGATAGGCTTCACTGCCCAACAATAATTACTCAAGAGATTGAGATGGTAAGTTACTTTACTTCGTCCTCGAAGTGCTCAACACAGTGATACAGCCATGATGTCGATAGGGAGGGAGTTCCAAGAATTAGACATAGCGACATTGAATGAACAGCGAGATAGTTTCAGCTCAGAAAGGCGAGATCCTTAGAGGGGATTTGCAGTGACGATTTATTCGTGTATGTGCTGCCATGGCTGCCAGAGGATGTGGTGGAGGCTCGTACAATTGCAACACTTAAGAGGAATTTGAAATTGTATATGAGTAGGAAGGGTTTGGAGGGATATTGGCCATGTGCTGGCAAGAGGGACCAAATTGGGTTGGGATTTCCGGTCAGCATGGACAGTTTTGAACGAAGGGTCTGTTTCCCTGCAGTACATCTCTATGACTCTATGATTCCAGTTGGATGCAATCAATCACTGGATTCCTTCTGGCAGAACCGGGTCTGTGCTATCTGTTGAAGCAGAAAATGGTTTTCATTCAGAGTAGCCACAAGAAGAGAAATAAATCTTCATTTCCTAACTTGTAATTTTATCCAGGCCTGGCCGATTCAAACCCAGACTCTGAAGCAGGGACTCCACTGAAGTTGACAATAACCCTTTCGACCTAACCTGTACAAACTCTTGTGCCTATTGTTCTTTGTCCCCATATTTTGAAGCACCGGTCCTTGCCGTGGGTGGTGAAGCAGCTAACTACTGCCTCGCAGAAAAACCGTGGGGTCAGAGACCCGATCGATCTGTCATGCAGCGGGGATTGCATTGCTCAGAACAGACGTGATTGCTGTGTGCGACTGAAATTGAGCTCGATCACACACAGATACGGTGTAACAGCTGCCAGCAGATGTGGAGACGGTTGGGACAGTTTCATTCGCACTCTGGGAAAAAGACTGGATCCTAAATTCAGGGGAGATAAGTGTCACAGATAGAAGGCTGAAAATTGGTTTGGGAACGATATGAGTCATCACAGAATGGCGGGCAGACCAGATGGGCTGAAAGCTCTAACTGTCCTCCGATGCCTTCTGGTCTCTGACCATCCAGTATCTAAGGAAATAGAAACAGAGTTAATCGTGCATTTCGAAGTCCTCCTCCCATAACTCGGCGAGGTGAGAGATGGAACAGTTCTGCTATTAAATTTTGAGGCTGGGAGAATATTTGGAGACGGAGTAATAAAAGAGAAACTGAGTATAAAGTTGAGAGTCAGGAGATATTCAATAAAATAGGTAGACGGAAATGGACATGGAATAATAAGTGTCACTGGTCTTGAAGACTTAACTCGGTTTTCCATTCCAAGATTCTACCAGACCTGCTGAGATTTTCCTGCAATTTCTTTTGTTGGTACTGAAACAGAAGGGAAAAGTCTGATCCTGGACCAATGAGCTATGTCTGCTCTGTGGACGTTTGAATTCACTGTTCGAACAAATCACTTCTGACCCACACGGAATCCTCACTATCCTGCATCACCCCCACCCCTGTTACTGACAATATGCTGTTCATTACGTAAACACATATGGGGACACAACAACATTATTTACCGAGTGAATTGGGAAAATTTCAGGGAGAGTTCCATTCGGTTTCCATCAAAGCATTCTCATTCAGTTAATTCTATTGCAGCACCATTTGACATGCAGCTGTCACTGTCATGTGGCCATTCGCATTCGACGTCTCGGGACATTTTGGTTGGGGCACGTTTGGAATGGAACATCACGATTTTGAAGGGACATCGTTTATAGCATATTCAGCTGAACTGATAACCTTGTCTATTGCACATGCAGTACAGTGGAGACAGTTTTCACTCAGAAACCAAGAGATGATCAAAAACGAAGGAAAAAATTGTGTCAACAAATCTGCCTCAGCGAGTGAATTCACTTTTGCAACATTAAAGGAGAGCGGCAAACCTATTAACAAACAACAGCGCCCTACGTGGGTCTCGACCCCACACCATTGAGATTAAAGGTCTCAAGCTCTACCGACTGAGCGTGCCAGGGCAGGATTGGTGTTGCTGAATTTATCATTTCATACTGACTTTAATTCAGCTGACACGGCAATTTCAAAAATCTCGTTCATTCCTCCCCATTGCAAATAACATTTTCCAAGTCCTTCAATTCTCAGATTTATTCCTTCAGACCATGACAATCCAGTTAGGCCTTGCCCCGGGATTCACTATTCTCTGTTAATATTTTCATATTTTGACCCTGATCCTTATGTCACCGAAGTGATTCCCAAACACTCTGGCAGACTGCAAATCAATCGGGAAAATACCTTGGGAAACCTAATCATTTCTGATTAGAGTGTAGGGAATCCCATCTGCTGAAGAGACAGAGTCCTCACAATCAACACTTTCTTTGTTCTACCTGCCTACAAAGATTACCATTTCTAATATTCGAGAAAGGAATTCTGATTATAAAATGTTTTGAAAACAGGAACAATCTTCTGAAGCCATTTCCAATTTGAATTAGAATGTTTTACCCTTTCACACGGTAACAGCCGTTCCTGAGTAAGGGTTTCCATGAGCTGTGTCCCAGGGGTGGGCAGGAAGCCGCTGATTGAAACTGCAGGGGCCCCTTTCTGTTGCAGCTGGGGCTTGTAGAGAGTGGGGTCACATTTTGCTGCACGTGACCGTCTCACTCATTGCGGACTCAGGGTCAATCATGGATGAGTTCCCGTGGTTGTATTGTCAGCGCATGGTCGATCTCAATACTTGATGTGAAATATTTGAGGCACTGTGCTCTTTTTGGGCTTGGACAACCAACAATTCAGCCAAATGCTCTGACCATTTCAGACACAGCAACTGGCAGCAAAATTGTGCGTGTACACATCCAAACGCACAGTGATCGAGAAGATGTGGAGAGCAGTCGTTCTTATTATTTTAAGAATCAATTGCTCATGTTCCCTTGTTTATCGCAGAGAGGGTGAGAGACCCGAGGAGTAACAAACACACCCATAAAGCAATATCAGGACCTGTGTAGCTCTGTCATAAAATCTGCCTGCAGTTGTTCTATTGCAAAGTTGGGTTTCAAACCCACGACGCAATAAAGACTGGATCCTAAACGCAGCACATGAAACCTCTCTGGATTAATGGTGCTGGAAGAGCACAGCAGTTCAGGCAGCATCCGACGAGCAGTAAACTCGACGTTTCAGGCAAAAGCTCTTCATCAGGAATACAGGGTTTCGCCCGAAACGTCGATTTTACTGCTCCTCGGATGCTTCCTGTACTGCTGCGCTCTTCAGCACCACTAATCCTGAATCTGGTCTCCAGCATCTGCATTCATTGCTTTTACCTACATTAAGCCACTCGGCGACGCTCCCTGACGATAACTAAGCGCCAAACCTGTCAAGACTAATGTTTCAGCATCGCTTCACTTCAGGCAATTTCCCCTGGCACTTTCTATATATACCTTAGCATAATTAAAAAAAATATTTACAACGATTTGAAAGGTTTGCACGGTGTGGACATTATTAAGAAGCTGAATATTCTTCGACAGTTTTCCCTGGAGCTCCAGGCCTGAGGGATGTTCTTGGAAAAGTTTACAAAATCATGAGGTAGACGAACAGAGAACATAGTCAATCTATACTTTTTCAGAAGTCACATGAGTTTACAGTGAGATAGCATAGGTTTAATGTGAGAGCCATACAATTTGAAAGGGACGTGAGTGACACTTGTTTTTAATACAGACATTTTTGTGCGTGTGGAATAAATTGCCACATTTAGTGGCAGAGTTTGGTGCACTCACAACACTTCAAAGGCATCTAAATGCGTATGCAGACAGGAACTGTTCGGAGAGATAAGGGACAAATATTGGCAAATATGTTTAGATTAGTTACGGTCATCTGTTCAACAGGTGCCAGGTGGATAGGAAGGTTTGCTTCCGTGCTCGGTAATTCTGTGACACTCCAGTACCTGACAACAGTTTGAATAGACCACTTGCAAAAACACATGCTCTGTGTTACTAAGTCAGCGTGCTTGAATTTTATTTTTTTCTTGAGGCGTAATGTTTTGAAATGACACAGAGAGGAATGTTTTCCAGACATTTACAGACAATGACCATTCTCCTTGATACATTCCCAAGTTCTCCATCAAATAATTTCGTTGACTAAAAAATAACCTCACAAATCGTGTTATCCCCTTAACTCTCCAGTGAATCCAAAAACTGACCGCTCTTAACATGGACCAGGTGCAAAACTCAAAAGGCAGAGTCATTATCAGTCACGCAAACTCATTACTTCTGTCTGTGGGGCAGTGCAAGACGTGTATGTCAAGAGCAGCTCACACAAATAACACCGAAGCAATTCCAAACGGAGCTTCCCGACATTCTGGAGATTTAGTGCATTGCCAAGTAACAGAAAGTGCTCAAGTAACATTAAACAAAACAGAAAAATATACCATGCAAAGTGAATATGACCAATTACATTCTCGATTAAATTAGGTCAACAATGCGCTGGTGCCTCCATCTGATCGAGCGAGCCAATCTCCAGCCTCCCTCACCAGGACAGTAATGAAGGAAATGAGAGAAATATAACAAAGTTTCACGTTGCGATTGCCCACCTTTTCGCCACAACAACAAAAAACGAGGGAGCAGACTCAGTGCAGGATCTGGCTTCACAACAGCGGTGAAATAACGACGTCCACTCACTTTCAGGGAAAACTGTGAACAACTCACATTGTCCAGAATATGAATACACAGCGCAGGCTGTTTAGTTCCCGTATTCTACTGCTGTCCTGACATTCATACGATAATGTACCTTTCAAAGAGAGCGTTTGTAGCTGTGGAATGACAGTGGCAGCTGTTTCCCCTCACTCTTACTGCCGCCCTTGGTCGTGTAGGGGCTGCAATTCTCATCTTACACGCGGTAGTTGAGTGTGCAATTCTCTGTTGTGGAAAAGTGGAGTGTTTTGGAGCAGAAAGATGTGAAGTTCGGATGCTTCTGGAGTTCTTGTTGAAAAGTTCGGTGACGCTAGGAAGATGGTTTGCAGACTTTTCGTCCCTTTCTGGGTGACATTCTCAGCGCTGCAAAGGTTCCTGTGAAGCGCTGCTCTCATGTTTTGGTACGAATGCATTTGGTTTCATTCCTGCTGCTGCCGTTTGTTGGGATTGCAGATTGGGTCCAACGGATGGAATCCGTGGATGAGTGCCCTGCTTCCATGAATTGTCTGCCTGTCTTCTGCTTGCCCTGTCCTATTATTGTTGTGCTATTCTAGCCGAATGTGTGCCCCCTGCCGTTTGTACGTATTGCTACTAGGGACTGCTGGACTGACGCCCACACAAAGTCTTTGCCAAGAACCAATATCCACCCACCTTCATTCGCAAATGCATGGCATACAAAGTTTGCAACGTGGATTTGCTATGAGGTAATTTTTAAATCATGCTTCCCTGTGTTAAAAACAAATTCTGGAAAATGATATCCAGATTCCTCCGAACACTCGGACTTATAACAGCACAGAAACCGAGGGACTCACTCAGACAACAACTCACGAGAAAACAAGGCCCAATACCCCATCATGTGCAGTTCAAACGTGGTTGACGAGATTCCACGCATGGACTGCACGAAACACGACATAGGAGAAAGAGGCTTACAACTAGAGAGCTGCATTCATAATTTCATCTGGACTGTAAAAACGCCTTGGACAGCTGTTCCTTGCAGTTATGCACAGAATATTGAATGTCTCTGATTCCAGGGCTTGGAATTTGGATGATATGACAGTCTGCAGCACTGGTTACTTCCTTGTGTGAGGTAACTCCTGATGGAACACATGTCACACTCATTGAGAAATACATCCAAAATAGGAGCTTAGAGCAGCATTTCTGTTGTCCTTCTAGTGCTGTCCTTGACATGCCCTGTGGCACTGCACTTATTCTGTGTTTCCTGAGGGTTCGGCACATGGTTCCACGATCGTTTTATCGGCAGAAATCTGCATTTTCGCTTCAATAACGGGTGTATGAAGCGTAGGCCCACGATTCTCCATTTCATTTTTCTCTTCTTATGCACAACTGCAATACAGTAAAAGATCAATTGATATTGAAAGATGATATACAGAGGCATGTGAAATACCGAAGTTTTAATGACATTTATGCAATGGTTAGAGAATTACCTTGATTCAGGAAATAAGGATGTAAAGTCTGTTTGGCTGGAGTTGAGGAACAGTGAGGAATGGACTCACAAGCATGTGTAGTTTACAAGCCCACTCGCAGTAACCACAAAGCGAAATAAATCGTACAAGGGGAAAAATGCGTGTGAGTGACAAAAAAGGCAGTAGTCATGCGTGATCTTAACTTCCCATCTAAAACACTCGGTTCTATTGTAAAAACGTTTGGAGAACCAAAATCAAAAAAAATCACACATGTCCCATAAAACATCACGAGGGATATCTTGGTAATTGATTCATACCTTTGCTGTCATTTGTAAGGTGCGAGACACCAATGTAAAAGAAGAAAAGCACAAAGTTAGGACAAGATATTTGCAGCAAAATTGATTCAACATTATTTATTGAAAGGAAAATCACACTTGGCAATTTGCTAGACCTCTTTGCGAACATGACCAGCAGAGGTAATCAAGGGAGCTATTGATCTGAGTATTCTTGGACATGAAACAAACAAAGGTTAGTGACATATTCATTTCTCTTTTTAGCGAACGAAATGGTCTTTCCTGATGGTTACAATGAAAGAGATGGTTCCCAATAAAAGACAGAGATTAAGTCGCTTGTAGATACACTTCAATGTGATACGATTCACTTTCAGCCCCTAATTACCCCAGAGATGGAGGGGGTGAGTTACTTTTCTTCACTCTTCAACTCGACAGCATGGAGGTACAGACATGAAACCGCGAGAGATGGAGTTCTTGAATTGGGAACCAGCGACACTGAAGGAACTAGGCAAAAGTGAGGACTGCAGATGCTGGAAACCTGAATTTAGATCAGAAAATTTTGGAAAAGCACAGCAGCATCCGAGGAGCAGGAAAGTCGATGTTTCTGTTGCCAGTCTTTCTGCGTTCCGCAAACAATTTTCGTTTTTGGCTCAGATTTCCAGCAACTGCAGCTATTCGTATTATGTTAACATTCATAATGTTTTGGACAAAACCAATGACCTGCTAGCATCGGAAAATCGGCAGAAGTACTGGTACACCGACATGTTAGCTGAACAATACCAGCATTCCATGAGCCGGAATACGATCCGGGCCACGGTTCTGAGAGTATCGAATCCTCACAAGTAAATAACAAGACAAGGCGATAGATACTGTCGTATTTGGTGTAAATAAAACACCCTTTATGAACATTTTCAACTTGTCTTCGTAGATTTACAAAGTGGGAAAAGGCCATTCCACCTGTGTGTATCGCGGCTAATCAGAGAGCCAATCATTCCAGTCGCAGTTTCCAACTTTGGCCCAAAGTCTCGTGTGTTCTAATGTTCCCAGTGCAAATGTCAATGACTTTATCCTGTGTTCTTAAATGGCACAATAATGGGGCAGATGTGTGACCTTTGCACAGCGACATGTAACTCTTTTGAGGAACTTAGGCTCATTTTCACCCACAAAGGGAGACACACAGAAAGATACCCCCAAGCGACAGAGGTCTCCGTTGTGGTGAGCTGGAATTTGAAATGGATAATAGGACAAATGCAAGTTTCAAATGGGGTAGCACAGAAGCGACGATCCGGCACGACATCACAGGGGAGCGTCAACGTGGGGCACGGTTAAAGTCAGACATACCCCTCGAGCCAGGTAGGATTCGAACCTACAATCTTCTAATGCGAAGTCAGACGCGTTATCCATTACACTACTGGCCCAACAGACCCATTCACCGCTGGCAGAATGTCGATATGTAATGCCATGGACTTTCACGGAATCAGAATTAAAAAGGTGAACAAGCAGCGAAGAAAATCACCAACACTGCTTCACTTCGAAGTTTCCAATTTGTGAAGCAGTGCCTTTCACTGGCAAAGGAGAAACATTTGTCCTCAGCTGCCTGCTTCGGGGTCGCCTCCTTCTCTGCTGGAAGTTTCCATCGTTTTATTCGCAGTCCCGACGCGATTTCATGATCCACTCCAGTGAAAACGTGTCATGGTGTCGTCTAAGCAAGACCCTGCCGAAATTCTGCGAGAGACATCTGGTCATTTCGAGCTCAGGATGTGGAATTAGACGAGCTGCGTGACACCTTTTATTGGCGTCGCCACTTCACTGCAAATTAGCGGCTCAAAACGAGCCGTTGTTAGCATCAGCTTGATTTGTACCTTCCTGTCGTGCATTTGCTGAACAACATCAGATAGATCCCGTCCGGCCCAGCTGACTTATCTATTTTCACACTCTGCAGTATTTCTAATATCTCTTCCATGTGAACCTCAATCTCTTCTAGTCTAGACGCAAGTATCTCTCTATCTTCCTCGCCAACATTTTCATTATCTATAGCGAACTCTGTCGAAAAATATTTATTTAGTGCTTCCTCTATCTCCACTGACTCCACATACGACTTCCCATTATTATCCTTGATTGTCCCAAATTTAACTCTCGTCATTCTTTTAGTGCTCACATACCTATGGAAAGCCTTAGGGTTAACCCTGATCCTATCTGCCAACAACTTCTCATGTCTCCTCCTGGTTCTTCTCAGCTCTCTTTTTAGGTCTTTCCTGATATCGTTGGAACCCTCGAGCGCTCGAACTGAGTTTTCACGTTTTCTCCTAACATAAGACTTCTTGTTCTTCTTGACCAGGGTTTCCACTTCCTTAGTAAAGCACGGCTCACGCGTCCTATATCTTACTCCCTCCCTGACAGGTACATACTTATCTAGGACACACAGGAGCTTTTCCTTGAATAAGCTCCACATTTTTAATGTGCTCACCCCCTACATTTTCCTACCCCACTCTACGATTCCTAAATCTTACCTCATTGCATCGTGATTTCCCTTCCACCAGCTGAAACTCTTGCTCCGTGGAGTACACCTATCCCTTTCCATCACGAAAGTAAACCTGAGAGAATTGTGATCGCTGTCTCCACAGTGCTCACCTCCTTCCAAATCTAAAACCCGGCCAGGCTCGTTACCCAGTACTAAATCGAAAGTGGCTTCTTCCCTTGAAGGCATGTCTACATACTGTGTCAGGAAGCCCTCCCGCACACAGTGGACAAAAACTGACCCATCGATAGTACTCGTACTGCAGTGATCTCAGTCAATATTTGGATATTGTCTTGAGTGTTCCAGAGTTTTTCATTATCCCACAGTCCAGATGAAGTTTGTATTCCTCGCGTACGGGAGCGAGAATTCTTTCAATGTCTCAGATCAGTTCCTGTGCCGAGAAGATCAGAGTCAATGTCCCTTCCTCTACTCGGACTGACAATTTACACTTCTTCAATCTCCTATGATTCCATTTCCCAAAGGGTTTCTCAAGATTTCCAAAGCTGGAGCCTAAATTATATGGTTTGCTTCCTAAACATTTTTCCAACTGCCAACTGACAATATTTTCACAGTAACTCTTCACAATCCTCTGGCTTGCACCATGTCCAGGGATGAGAAGTCCCGTTTGGTGGAGAGAGTTCCTAGGCTGGTGAGTTTCACTTTGGAACAAAGATGGTTAAGTGGCAATTTCCTGCGGTCGTTTGTAATGATGGGAGAGGGAGCGGTGGGGAATGAGCACTCTGACGAGCAGGAGGAAGTGTTGCCAATGACCAGAGTCAGAGAACAGAGGACAAGGGATGAAAGGAATCTAATGAAAAGCAGCACTTCTGCTCAGGGCGTTCAATAACAACTGCAGAAACCCGATGTGTCGAGCAGTGTATCTGAAAAGAGAAACAGACATAATGTTTTAAATGTGGAGCATTTCTGATGAAGAACTCGAGTTTCTCGAGTCTAATCAAATTACAGGCCTGGTTTGCAAAACAGGCTTTCTGAACTTTGAATAGTTCCAGCAGGAAAGCGTTCATAACGTAGTCAGCGGGATTCGAACCTAAGTGGGGAAACCCCAACGGATTTCTAACCCATCGCCTTAACCACTCGGCCATGACTACAGGCAGCGCCGCCCCCTGAGCATTGGCCAAATCAGCCGTGATATCATTGAAAGCTGCCTCTGACATGAGTTTCATGTTTCCATCTCCATTCATACCTTTGCTGTCATTTGTAAGGTGCGAGACACCAATGTAAAAGAAGAAAAGCACAAAGTTAGGACAAGATATTTGCAGCAAAATTGATTCAACATTATTTATGGAAAGGAAAATCACACTTGGCAATTTGCTAGACCTCTTTGCGAACATGACCAGCAGAGGTAATCAAGGGAACTATTGATCTGAGTATTCTTGGCCATGAAACAAACAAAGGTTAGTGACATATTCATTTCTCTTTTTAGCGAACGAAATGGTCATTCCTGATGGTTACAATGAAAGAGATGGTTCCCAATAAAAGACAGAGATTAAGTCGCTTGTAGATACACTTCAATGTGATACGATTCACTTTCAGCCCCTAATTACCCCAGAGATGGAGGGGGTGAGTTACTTTTCTTCACTCTTCAACTCGACAGCATGGAGGTACAGACATGAAACCGCGAGAGATGGAGTTCTTGAATTGGGAACCAGCGACACTGAAGGAACTAGGCAAAAGTGAGGACTGCAGATGCTGGAAACCTGATTTTAGATCAGAAAATTTTGGAAAAGCACAGCAGCATCCGAGGAGCAGGAAAGTCGATGTTTCTGTTGCCAGTCTTTCTGCGTTCCGCAAACAATTTTCGTTTTTGGCTCAGATTTCCAGCAACTGCAGCTATTCGTATTATGTTAACATTCATAATGTTTTGGACAAAACCAATGACCTGCTAGCATCGGAAAATCGGCAGAAGTACTGGTACACCGACATGTTAGCTGAACAATATCAGCATTCCATGAGCCGGAATACGATCCGGGCCACGGTTCTGAGAGTATCGAATCCTCACAAGTAATCCTCCCTCCCTGACAGGTACATACTTATCTAGGACACACAGGAGCTTTTCCTTGAATAAGCTCCACATTTTTAATGTGCTCACCCCCTACAGTTTCCTACCCCACTCTACGATTCCTAAATCTTACCTCATTGCATCGTGATTTCCCTTCCACCAGCTGAAACTCTTGCTCCGTGGAGTACACCTATCCCTTTCCATCACGAAAGTAAACCTGAGAGAATTGTGATCGCTGTCTCCACAGTGCTCACCTCCTTCCAAATCTAAAACCCGGCCAGGCTCGTTACCCAGTACTAAATCGAAAGTGGCTTCTTCCCTTGAAGGCATGTCTACATACTGTGTCAGGAAGCCCTCCCGCACACAGTGGACAAAAACTGACCCATCTATAGTACTCGTACTGTAGTGATCTCAGTCAATATTTGGATATTGTCTTGAGTGTTCCAGAGTTTTTCATTATCTCACAGTCCAGATGAAGTTTGTATTCCTCGCGTACGGGAGCGAGAATTCTTTCAATGTCTCAGATCAGTTCCTGTGCCGAGAAGATCAGAGTCAATGTCCCTTCCTCTACTCGGACTGACAATTTACACTTCTTCAATCTCCTATGATTCCATTTCCCAAAGGGTTTGTCAGGATTTCCAAAGCTGGAGCCTAAATTATATGGTTTGCTTCCTAAACATTTTTCCAACTGCCAACTGACAATATTTGCACAGTAACTCTTCACAATCCTCTGGCTTGCACCATGTCCAGGGATGAGAAGTCCCGTTTGGTGGAGACAGTTCCTAGGCTGGTGAGTTTCACTTGGGAACAAAGATGGTTAAGTGGCAATTTCCTGCGGTCGTTTGTAATGATGGGAGAGGGAGCGGTGGGGAATGAGCACTCTGACGAGCAGGAGGAAGTGTTGCCAATGACCAGAGTCAGAGAACAGAGGACAAGGGATGAAAGGAATCTAATGAAAAGCAGCACTTCTGCTCAGGGCGTTCAATAGCAACTGCAGAAACCCGATGTGTCGAGCAGTGTATCTGGAAAGAGAAACAGAGATCATGTTTTAAATGTGGAGCATTTCTGATGAAGAACTCGAGTTTCTCAAGTCTAATCAAATTACAGGCCTGGTTTGCAAAACAGGCTTTCGGAACTTTGAATAGTTCCAGCAGGAAAGCATTCATAACGTAGTCAGCAGGATTCGAACCTATGTGGGGAAACCCCAATGGATTTTTAACCCATCGCCTTAACCACTCGGCCATGACTACAGGCAGTGCCGCCTCCTGAGCATTGGCCAACTCAGCCGTGATCTCATTGAAAGCTGCCGCTGACTTGAGTTACATGTTTCCATCTCCATTCATACCTTTGCTGTCATTTGTAAGGTGCGAGACACCAATGTAAAAGAAGAAAAGCACAAAGTTAGGACAAGATATTTGCAGCAAAATTGATTCAACATTATTTATTGAAAGGAAAATCACACTTGGCAATTTGCTAGACCTCTTTGCGAACATGACCAGCAGAGGTAATCAAGGGAGCTATTGATCTGAGTATTCTTGGCCATGAAACAAACAAAGGTTAGTGACATATTCATTTCTCTTTTTAGCGAACGAAATGGTCTTTCCTGATGGTTACAATGAAAGAGATGGTTCCCAATAAAAGACAGAGATTAAGTCGCTTGTAGATACACTTCAATGTGATACGATTCACTTTCAGCCCCTAATTATCCCAGAGATGGAGGGGGTGAGTTACTTTTCTTCACTCTTCAACTCGACAGCATGGAGGTACAGACATGAAACCGCTAGAGATGGAGTTCTTGAATTGGGAACCAGCGACACTGAAGGAACTAGGCAAAAGTGAGGACTGCAGATGCTGGAAACCTGATTTTAGATCAAAAAATTTTGGAAAAGCACAGCAGCATCCGAGGAGCAGGAAAGTCGATGTTTCTGTTGCCAGTCTTTCTGCGTTCCGCAAACAATTTTCGTTTTTGGCTCAGATTTCCAGCAACTGCAGCTATTCGTATTATGTTAACATTCATAATGTTTTGGACAAAACCAATGACCTGCTAGCATCGGAAAATCGGCAGAAGTACTGGTACACCGACATGTTAGCTGAACAATACCAGCATTCCATGAGCCGGAATACGATCCGGGCCACGGTTCTGAGAGTATCGAATCCTCACAAGTAAATAACAAGACAAGGCGATAGATACTGTCGTATTTGGTGTAAATAAAACACCCTTTATGAACATTTTCAACTTGTCTTCGTAGATTTACAAAGTGGGAAAAGGCCATTCCACCTGTGTGTATCGCGGCTAATCAGAGAGCCAATCATTCCAGTCGCAGTTTCCAACTTTGGCCCAAAGTCTCGTGTGTTCTAATGTTCCCAGTGCAAATGTCAATGACTTTATCCTGTGTTCTTAAATGGCACAATAATGGGGCAGATGTGTGACCTTTGCACAGCGACATGTAACTCTTTTGAGGAACTTAGGCTCATTTTCACCCACAAAGGGAGACACACAGAAAGATACCCCCAAGCGACAGAGGTCTCCGTTGTGGTGAGCTGGAATTTGAAATGGATAATAGGACAAATGCAAGTTTCAAATGGGGTAGCACAGAAGCGACGATCCGGCACGACATCACAGGGGAGCGTCAACGTGGGGCACGGTTAAAGTCAGACATACCCCTCGAGCCAGGTAGGATTCGAACCTACAATCTTCTAATGCGAAGTCAGACGCGTTATCCATTACACTACTGGCCCAACAGACCCATTCACCGCTGGCAGAATGTCGATATGTAATGCCATGGACTTTCACGGAATCA
This sequence comes from Chiloscyllium punctatum, assembly GCF_047496795.1. Lineage (NCBI taxonomy): Eukaryota > Metazoa > Chordata > Chondrichthyes > Orectolobiformes > Hemiscylliidae > Chiloscyllium > Chiloscyllium punctatum. Next base: position 24,062,987 of record NC_092767.1, read on the forward strand.
GAATTAAAAAGGTGAACAAGCAGCGAAGAAAATCACCAACACTGCTTCACTTCGAAGTTTCCAATTTGTGAAGCAGTGCCTTTCACTGGCAAAGGAGAAACATTTGTCCTCAGCTGCCTGCTTCGGGGTCGCCTCCTTCTCTGCTGGAAGTTTCCATCGTTTTATTCGCAGTCCCGACGCGATTTCATGATCCACTCCAGTGAAAACGTGTCATGGTGTCGTCTAAGCAAGACCCTGCCGAAATTCTGCGAGAGACATCTGGTCATTTCGAGCTCAGGATGTGGAATTAGACGAGCTGCGTGACACCTTTTATTGGCGTCGCCACTTCACTGCAAATTAGCGGCTCAAAACGAGCCGTTGTTAGCATCAGCTTGATTTGTACCTTCCTGTCGTGCATTTGCTGAACAACATCAGATAGATCCCGTCCGGCCCAGCTGACTTATCTATTTTCACACTCTGCAGTATTTCTAATATCTCTTCCATGTGAACCTCAATCTCTTCTAGTCTAGACGCAAGTATCTCTCTATCTTCCTCGCCAACATTTTCATTATCTATAGCGAACTCTGTCGAAAAATATTTATTTAGTGCTTCCTCTATCTCCACTGACTCCACATACGACTTCCCATTATTATCCTTGATTGTCCCAAATTTAACTCTCGTCATTCTTTTAGTGCTCACATACCTATGGAAAGCCTTAGGGTTAACCCTGATCCTATCTGCCAACAACTTCTCATGTCTCCTCCTGGTTCTTCTCAGCTCTCTTTTTAGGTCTTTCCTGATATCGTTGGAACCCTCGAGCGCTCGAACTGAGTTTTCACGTTTTCTCCTAACATAAGACTTCTTGTTCTTCTTGACCAGGGTTTCCACTTCCTTAGTAAAGCACGGCTCACGCGTCCTATATCTTACTCCCTCCCTGACAGGTACATACTTATCTAGGACACACAGGAGCTTTTCCTTGAATAAGCTCCACATTTTTAATGTGCTCACCCCCTACATTTTCCTACCCCACTCTACGATTCCTAAATCTTACCTCATTGCATCGTGATTTCCCTTCCACCAGCTGAAACTCTTGCTCCGTGGAGTACACCTATCCCTTTCCATCACGAAAGTAAACCTGAGAGAATTGTGATCGCTGTCTCCACAGTGCTCACCTCCTTCCAAATCTAAAACCCGGCCAGGCTCGTTACCCAGTACTAAATCGAAAGTGGCTTCTTCCCTTGAAGGCATGTCTACATACTGTGTCAGGAAGCCCTCCCGCACACAGTGGACAAAAACTGACCCATCGATAGTACTCGTACTGCAGTGATCTCAGTCAATATTTGGATATTGTCTTGAGTGTTCCAGAGTTTTTCATTATCCCACAGTCCAGATGAAGTTTGTATTCCTCGCGTACGGGAGCGAGAATTCTTTCAATGTCTCAGATCAGTTCCTGTGCCGAGAAGATCAGAGTCAATGTCCCTTCCTCTACTCGGACTGACAATTTACACTTCTTCAATCTCCTATGATTCCATTTCCCAAAGGGTTTCTCAAGATTTCCAAAGCTGGAGCCTAAATTATATGGTTTGCTTCCTAAACATTTTTCCAACTGCCAACTGACAATATTTTCACAGTAACTCTTCACAATCCTCTGGCTTGCACCATGTCCAGGGATGAGAAGTCCCGTTTGGTGGAGAGAGTTCCTAGGCTGGTGAGTTTCACTTTGGAACAAAGATGGTTAAGTGGCAATTTCCTGCGGTCGTTTGTAATGATGGGAGAGGGAGCGGTGGGGAATGAGCACTCTGACGAGCAGGAGGAAGTGTTGCCAATGACCAGAGTCAGAGAACAGAGGACAAGGGATGAAAGGAATCTAATGAAAAGCAGCACTTCTGCTCAGGGCGTTCAATAACAACTGCAGAAACCCGATGTGTCGAGCAGTGTATCTGAAAAGAGAAACAGACATAATGTTTTAAATGTGGAGCATTTCTGATGAAGAACTCGAGTTTCTCGAGTCTAATCAAATTACAGGCCTGGTTTGCAAAACAGGCTTTCTGAACTTTGAATAGTTCCAGCAGGAAAGCGTTCATAACGTAGTCAGCGGGATTCGAACCTAAGTGGGGAAACCCCAACGGATTTCTAACCCATCGCCTTAACCACTCGGCCATGACTACAGGCAGCGCCGCCCCCTGAGCATTGGCCAAATCAGCCGTGATATCATTGAAAGCTGCCTCTGACATGAGTTTCATGTTTCCATCTCCATTCATACCTTTGCTGTCATTTGTAAGGTGCGAGACACCAATGTAAAAGAAGAAAAGCACAAAGTTAGGACAAGATATTTGCAGCAAAATTGATTCAACATTATTTATTGAAAGGAAAATCACACTTGGCAATTTGCTAGACCTCTTTGCGAACATGACCAGCAGAGGTAATCAAGGGAACTATTGATCTGAGTATTCTTGGCCATGAAACAAACAAAGGTTAGTGACATATTCATTTCTCTTTTTAGCGAACGAAATGGTCATTCCTGATGGTTACAATGAAAGAGATGGTTCCCAATAAAAGACAGAGATTAAGTCGCTTGTAGATACACTTCAATGTGATACGATTCACTTTCAGCCCCTAATTACCCCAGAGATGGAGGGGGTGAGTTACTTTTCTTCACTCTTCAACTCGACAGCATGGAGGTACAGACATGAAACCGCGAGAGATGGAGTTCTTGAATTGGGAACCAGCGACACTGAAGGAACTAGGCAAAAGTGAGGACTGCAGATGCTGGAAACCTGATTTTAGATCAGAAAATTTTGGAAAAGCACAGCAGCATCCGAGGAGCAGGAAAGTCGATGTTTCTGTTGCCAGTCTTTCTGCGTTCCGCAAACAATTTTCGTTTTTGGCTCAGATTTCCAGCAACTGCAGCTATTCGTATTATGTTAACATTCATAATGTTTTGGACAAAACCAATGACCTGCTAGCATCGGAAAATCGGCAGAAGTACTGGTACACCGACATGTTAGCTGAACAATATCAGCATTCCATGAGCCGGAATACGATCCGGGCCACGGTTCTGAGAGTATCGAATCCTCACAAGTAATCCTCCCTCCCTGACAGGTACATACTTATCTAGGACACACAGGAGCTTTTCCTTGAATAAGCTCCACATTTTTAATGTGCTCACCCCCTACAGTTTCCTACCCCACTCTACGATTCCTAAATCTTACCTCATTGCATCGTGATTTCCCTTCCACCAGCTGAAACTCTTGCTCCGTGGAGTACACCTATCCCTTTCCATCACGAAAGTAAACCTGAGAGAATTGTGATCGCTGTCTCCACAGTGCTCACCTCCTTCCAAATCTAAAACCCGGCCAGGCTCGTTACCCAGTACTAAATCGAAAGTGGCTTCTTCCCTTGAAGGCATGTCTACATACTGTGTCAGGAAGCCCTCCCGCACACAGTGGACAAAAACTGACCCATCTATAGTACTCGTACTGTAGTGATCTCAGTCAATATTTGGATATTGTCTTGAGTGTTCCAGAGTTTTTCATTATCTCACAGTCCAGATGAAGTTTGTATTCCTCGCGTACGGGAGCGAGAATTCTTTCAATGTCTCAGATCAGTTCCTGTGCCGAGAAGATCAGAGTCAATGTCCCTTCCTCTACTCGGACTGACAATTTACACTTCTTCAATCTCCTATGATTCCATTTCCCAAAGGGTTTGTCAGGATTTCCAAAGCTGGAGCCTAAATTATATGGTTTGCTTCCTAAACATTTTTCCAACTGCCAACTGACAATATTTGCACAGTAACTCTTCACAATCCTCTGGCTTGCACCATGTCCAGGGATGAGAAGTCCCGTTTGGTGGAGACAGTTCCTAGGCTGGTGAGTTTCACTTGGGAACAAAGATGGTTAAGTGGCAATTTCCTGCGGTCGTTTGTAATGATGGGAGAGGGAGCGGTGGGGAATGAGCACTCTGACGAGCAGGAGGAAGTGTTGCCAATGACCAGAGTCAGAGAACAGAGGACAAGGGATGAAAGGAATCTAATGAAAAGCAGCACTTCTGCTCAGGGCGTTCAATAGCAACTGCAGAAACCCGATGTGTCGAGCAGTGTATCTGGAAAGAGAAACAGAGATCATGTTTTAAATGTGGAGCATTTCTGATGAAGAACTCGAGTTTCTCAAGTCTAATCAAATTACAGGCCTGGTTTGCAAAACAGGCTTTCGGAACTTTGAATAGTTCCAGCAGGAAAGCATTCATAACGTAGTCAGCAGGATTCGAACCTATGTGGGGAAACCCCAATGGATTTTTAACCCATCGCCTTAACCACTCGGCCATGACTACAGGCAGTGCCGCCTCCTGAGCATTGGCCAACTCAGCCGTGATCTCATTGAAAGCTGCCGCTGACTTGAGTTACATGTTTCCATCTCCATTCATACCTTTGCTGTCATTTGTAAGGTGCGAGACACCAATGTAAAAGAAGAAAAGCACAAAGTTAGGACAAGATATTTGCAGCAAAATTGATTCAACATTATTTATTGAAAGGAAAATCACACTTGGCAATTTGCTAGACCTCTTTGCGAACATGACCAGCAGAGGTAATCAAGGGAGCTATTGATCTGAGTATTCTTGGCCATGAAACAAACAAAGGTTAGTGACATATTCATTTCTCTTTTTAGCGAACGAAATGGTCTTTCCTGATGGTTACAATGAAAGAGATGGTTCCCAATAAAAGACAGAGATTAAGTCGCTTGTAGATACACTTCAATGTGATACGATTCACTTTCAGCCCCTAATTATCCCAGAGATGGAGGGGGTGAGTTACTTTTCTTCACTCTTCAACTCGACAGCATGGAGGTACAGACATGAAACCGCTAGAGATGGAGTTCTTGAATTGGGAACCAGCGACACTGAAGGAACTAGGCAAAAGTGAGGACTGCAGATGCTGGAAACCTGATTTTAGATCAAAAAATTTTGGAAAAGCACAGCAGCATCCGAGGAGCAGGAAAGTCGATGTTTCTGTTGCCAGTCTTTCTGCGTTCCGCAAACAATTTTCGTTTTTGGCTCAGATTTCCAGCAACTGCAGCTATTCGTATTATGTTAACATTCATAATGTTTTGGACAAAACCAATGACCTGCTAGCATCGGAAAATCGGCAGAAGTACTGGTACACCGACATGTTAGCTGAACAATACCAGCATTCCATGAGCCGGAATACGATCCGGGCCACGGTTCTGAGAGTATCGAATCCTCACAAGTAAATAACAAGACAAGGCGATAGATACTGTCGTATTTGGTGTAAATAAAACACCCTTTATGAACATTTTCAACTTGTCTTCGTAGATTTACAAAGTGGGAAAAGGCCATTCCACCTGTGTGTATCGCGGCTAATCAGAGAGCCAATCATTCCAGTCGCAGTTTCCAACTTTGGCCCAAAGTCTCGTGTGTTCTAATGTTCCCAGTGCAAATGTCAATGACTTTATCCTGTGTTCTTAAATGGCACAATAATGGGGCAGATGTGTGACCTTTGCACAGCGACATGTAACTCTTTTGAGGAACTTAGGCTCATTTTCACCCACAAAGGGAGACACACAGAAAGATACCCCCAAGCGACAGAGGTCTCCGTTGTGGTGAGCTGGAATTTGAAATGGATAATAGGACAAATGCAAGTTTCAAATGGGGTAGCACAGAAGCGACGATCCGGCACGACATCACAGGGGAGCGTCAACGTGGGGCACGGTTAAAGTCAGACATACCCCTCGAGCCAGGTAGGATTCGAACCTACAATCTTCTAATGCGAAGTCAGACGCGTTATCCATTACACTACTGGCCCAACAGACCCATTCACCGCTGGCAGAATGTCGATATGTAATGCCATGGACTTTCACGGAATCAGAATTAAAAAGGTGAACAAGCAGCGAAGAAAATCACCAACACTGCTTCACTTCGAAGTTTCCAATTTGTGAAGCAGTGCCTTTCACTGGCAAAGGAGAAACATTTGTCCTCAGCTGCCTGCTTCGGGGTCGCCTCCTTCTCTGCTGGAAGTTTCCATCGTTTTATTCGCAGTCCCGACGCGATTTCATGATCCACTCCAGTGAAAACGTGTCATGGTGTCGTCTAAGCAAGACCCTGCCGAAATTCTGCGAGAGACATCTGGTCATTTCGAGCTCAGGATGTGGAATTAGACGAGCTGCGTGACACCTTTTATTGGCGTCGCCACTTCACTGCAAATTAGCGGCTCAAAACGAGCCGTTGTTAGCATCAGCTTGATTTGTACCTTCCTGTCGTGCATTTGCTGAACAACATCAGATAGATCCCGTCCGGCCCAGCTGACTTATCTATTTTCACACTCTGCAGTATTTCTAATATCTCTTCCATGTGAACCTCAATCTCTTCTAGTCTAGACGCAAGTATCTCTCTATCTTCCTCGCCAACATTTTCATTATCTATAGCGAACTCTGTCGAAAAATATTTATTTAGTGCTTCCTCTATCTCCACTGACTCCACATACGACTTCCCATTATTATCCTTGATTGTCCCAAATTTAACTCTCGTCATTCTTTTAGTGCTCACATACCTATGGAAAGCCTTAGGGTTAACCCTGATCCTATCTGCCAACAACTTCTCATGTCTCCTCCTGGTTCTTCTCAGCTCTCTTTTTAGGTCTTTCCTGATATCGTTGGAACCCTCGAGCGCTCGAACTGAGTTTTCACGTTTTCTCCTAACATAAGACTTCTTGTTCTTCTTGACCAGGGTTTCCACTTCCTTAGTAAAGCACGGCTCACGCGTCCTATATCTTACTCCCTCCCTGACAGGTACATACTTATCTAGGACACACAGGAGCTTTTCCTTGAATAAGCTCCACATTTTTAATGTGCTCACCCCCTACATTTTCCTACCCCACTCTACGATTCCTAAATCTTACCTCATTGCATCGTGATTTCCCTTCCACCAGCTGAAACTCTTGCTCCGTGGAGTACACCTATCCCTTTCCATCACGAAAGTAAACCTGAGAGAATTGTGATCGCTGTCTCCACAGTGCTCACCTCCTTCCAAATCTAAAACCCGGCCAGGCTCGTTACCCAGTACTAAATCGAAAGTGGCTTCTTCCCTTGAAGGCATGTCTACATACTGTGTCAGGAAGCCCTCCCGCACACAGTGGACAAAAACTGACCCATCGATAGTACTCGTACTGCAGTGATCTCAGTCAATATTTGGATATTGTCTTGAGTGTTCCAGAGTTTTTCATTATCCCACAGTCCAGATGAAGTTTGTATTCCTCGCGTACGGGAGCGAGAATTCTTTCAATGTCTCAGATCAGTTCCTGTGCCGAGAAGATCAGAGTCAATGTCCCTTCCTCTACTCGGACTGACAATTTACACTTCTTCAATCTCCTATGATTCCATTTCCCAAAGGGTTTCTCAAGATTTCCAAAGCTGGAGCCTAAATTATATGGTTTGCTTCCTAAACATTTTTCCAACTGCCAACTGACAATATTTTCACAGTAACTCTTCACAATCCTCTGGCTTGCACCATGTCCAGGGATGAGAAGTCCCGTTTGGTGGAGAGAGTTCCTAGGCTGGTGAGTTTCACTTTGGAACAAAGATGGTTAAGTGGCAATTTCCTGCGGTCGTTTGTAATGATGGGAGAGGGAGCGGTGGGGAATGAGCACTCTGACGAGCAGGAGGAAGTGTTGCCAATGACCAGAGTCAGAGAACAGAGGACAAGGGATGAAAGGAATCTAATGAAAAGCAGCACTTCTGCTCAGGGCGTTCAATAACAACTGCAGAAACCCGATGTGTCGAGCAGTGTATCTGAAAAGAGAAACAGACATAATGTTTTAAATGTGGAGCATTTCTGATGAAGAACTCGAGTTTCTCGAGTCTAATCAAATTACAGGCCTGGTTTGCAAAACAGGCTTTCTGAACTTTGAATAGTTCCAGCAGGAAAGCGTTCATAACGTAGTCAGCGGGATTCGAACCTAAGTGGGGAAACCCCAACGGATTTCTAACCCATCGCCTTAACCACTCGGCCATGACTACAGGCAGCGCCGCCCCCTGAGCATTGGCCAAATCAGCCGTGATATCATTGAAAGCTGCCTCTGACATGAGTTTCATGTTTCCATCTCCATTCATACCTTTGCTGTCATTTGTAAGGTGCGAGACACCAATGTAAAAGAAGAAAAGCACAAAGTTAGGACAAGATATTTGCAGCAAAATTGATTCAACATTATTTATTGAAAGGAAAATCACACTTGGCAATTTGCTAGACCTCTTTGCGAACATGACCAGCAGAGGTAATCAAGGGAACTATTGATCTGAGTATTCTTGGCCATGAAACAAACAAAGGTTAGTGACATATTCATTTCTCTTTTTAGCGAACGAAATGGTCATTCCTGATGGTTACAATGAAAGAGATGGTTCCCAATAAAAGACAGAGATTAAGTCGCTTGTAGATACACTTCAATGTGATACGATTCACTTTCAGCCCCTAATTACCCCAGAGATGGAGGGGGTGAGTTACTTTTCTTCACTCTTCAACTCGACAGCATGGAGGTACAGACATGAAACCGCGAGAGATGGAGTTCTTGAATTGGGAACCAGCGACACTGAAGGAACTAGGCAAAAGTGAGGACTGCAGATGCTGGAAACCTGATTTTAGATCAAAAAATTTTGGAAAAGCACAGCAGCATCCGAGGAGCAGGAAAGTCGATGTTTCTGTTGCCAGTCTTTCTGCGTTCCGCAAACAATTTTCGTTTTTGGCTCAGATTTCCAGCAACTGCAGCTATTCGTATTATGTTAACATTCATAATGTTTTGGACAAAACCAATGACCTGCTAGCATCGGAAAATCGGCAGAAGTACTGGTACACCGACATGTTAGCTGAACAATATCAGCATTCCATGAGCCGGAATACGATCCGGGCCACGGTTCTGAGAGTATCGAATCCTCACAAGTAATCCTCCCTCCCTGACAGGTACATACTTATCTAGGACACACAGGAGCTTTTCCTTGAATAAGCTCCACATTTTTAATGTGCTCACCCCCTACAGTTTCCTACCCCACTCTACGATTCCTAAATCTTACCTCATTGCATCGTGATTTCCCTTCCACCAGCTGAAACTCTTGCTCCGTGGAGTACACCTATCCCTTTCCATCACGAAAGTAAACCTGAGAGAATTGTGATCGCTGTCTCCACAGTGCTCACCTCCTTCCAAATCTAAAACCCGGCCAGGCTCGTTACCCAGTACTAAATCGAAAGTGGCTTCTTCCCTTGAAGGCATGTCTACATACTGTGTCAGGAAGCCCTCCCGCACACAGTGGACAAAAACTGACCCATCTATAGTACTCGTACTGTAGTGATCTCAGTCAATATTTGGATATTGTCTTGAGTGTTCCAGAGTTTTTCATTATCTCACAGTCCAGATGAAGTTTGTATTCCTCGCGTACGGGAGCGAGAATTCTTTCAATGTCTCAGATCAGTTCCTGTGCCGAGAAGATCAGAGTCAATGTCCCTTCCTCTACTCGGACTGACAATTTACACTTCTTCAATCTCCTATGATTCCATTTCCCAAAGGGTTTGTCAGGATTTCCAAAGCTGGAGCCTAAATTATATGGTTTGCTTCCTAAACATTTTTCCAACTGCCAACTGACAATATTTGCACAGTAACTCTTCACAATCCTCTGGCTTGCACCATGTCCAGGGATGAGAAGTCCCGTTTGGTGGAGAGAGTTCCTAGGCTGGTGAGTTTCACTTTGGAACAAAGATGGTTAAGTGGCAATTTCCTGCGGTCGTTTGTAATGATGGGAGAGGGAGCGGTGGGGAATGAGCACTCTGACGAGCAGGAGGAAGTGTTGCCAATGACCAGAGTCAGAGAACAGAGGACAAGGGATGAAAGGAATCTAATGAAAAGCAGCACTTCTGCTCAGGGCGTTCAATAACAACTGCAGAAACCCGATGTGTCGAGCAGTGTATCTGAAAAGAGAAACAGACATAATGTTTTAAATGTGGAGCATTTCTGATGAAGAACTCGAGTTTCTCGAGTCTAATCAAATTACAGGCCTGGTTTGCAAAACAGGCTTTCTGAACTTTGAATAGTTCCAGCAGGAAAGCGTTCATAACGTAGTCAGCGGGATTCGAACCTAAGTGGGGAAACCCCAACGGATTTCTAACCCATCGCCTTAACCACTCGGCCATGACTACAGGCAGCGCCGCCCCCTGAGCATTGGCCAAATCAGCCGTGATATCATTGAAAGCTGCCTCTGACATGAGTTTCATGTTTCCATCTCCATTCATACCTTTGCTGTCATTTGTAAGGTGCGAGACACCAATGTAAAAGAAGAAAAGCACAAAGTTAGGACAAGATATTTGCAGCAAAATTGATTCAACATTATTTATTGAAAGGAAAATCACACTTGGCAATTTGCTAGACCTCTTTGCGAACATGACCAGCAGAGGTAATCAAGGGAACTATTGATCTGAGTATTCTTGGCCATGAAACAAACAAAGGTTAGTGACATATTCATTTCTCTTTTTAGCGAACGAAATGGTCATTCCTGATGGTTACAATGAAAGAGATGGTTCCCAATAAAAGACAGAGATTAAGTCGCTTGTAGATACACTTCAATGTGATACGATTCACTTTCAGCCCCTAATTACCCCAGAGATGGAGGGGGTGAGTTACTTTTCTTCACTCTTCAACTCGACAGCATGGAGGTACAGACATGAAACCGCGAGAGATGGAGTTCTTGAATTGGGAACCAGCGACACTGAAGGAACTAGGCAAAAGTGAGGACTGCAGATGCTGGAAACCTGATTTTAGATCAAAAAATTTTGGAAAAGCACAGCAGCATCCGAGGAGCAGGAAAGTCGATGTTTCTGTTGCCAGTCTTTCTGCGTTCCGCAAACAATTTTCGTTTTTGGCTCAGATTTCCAGCAACTGCAGCTATTCGTATTATGTTAACATTCATAATGTTTTGGACAAAACCAATGACCTGCTAGCATCGGAAAATCGGCAGAAGTACTGGTACACCGACATGTTAGCTGAACAATATCAGCATTCCATGAGCCGGAATACGATCCGGGCCACGGTTCTGAGAGTATCGAATCCTCACAAGTAATCCTCCCTCCCTGACAGGTACATACTTATCTAGGACACACAGGAGCTTTTCCTTGAATAAGCTCCACATTTTTAATGTGCTCACCCCCTACAGTTTCCTACCCCACTCTACGATTCCTAAATCTTACCTCATTGCATCGTGATTTCCCTTCCACCAGCTGAAACTCTTGCTCCGTGGAGTACACCTATCCCTTTCCATCACGAAAGTAAACCTGAGAGAATTGTGATCGCTGTCTCCACAGTGCTCACCTCCTTCCAAATCTAAAACCCGGCCAGGCTCGTTACCCAGTACTAAATCGAAAGTGGCTTCTTCCCTTGAAGGCATGTCTACATACTGTGTCAGGAAGCCCTCCCGCACACAGTGGACAAAAACTGACCCATCTATAGTACTCGTACTGTAGTGATCTCAGTCAATATTTGGATATTGTCTTGAGTGTTCCAGAGTTTTTCATTATCTCACAGTCCAGATGAAGTTTGTATTCCTCGCGTACGGGAGCGAGAATTCTTTCAATGTCTCAGATCAGTTCCTGTGCCGAGAAGATCAGAGTCAATGTCCCTTCCTCTACTCGGACTGACAATTTACACTTCTTCAATCTCCTATGATTCCATTTCCCAAAGGGTTTGTCAGGATTTCCAAAGCTGGAGCCTAAATTATATGGTTTGCTTCCTAAACATTTTTCCAACTGCCAACTGACAATATTTGCACAGTAACTCTTCACAATCCTCTGGCTTGCACCATGTCCAGGGATGAGAAGTCCCGTTTGGTGGAGACAGTTCCTAGGCTGGTGAGTTTCACTTGGGAACAAAGATGGTTAAGTGGCAATTTCCTGCGGTCGTTTGTAATGATGGGAGAGGGAGCGGTGGGGAATGAGCACTCTGACGAGCAGGAGGAAGTGTTGCCAATGACCAGAGTCAGAGAACAGAGGACAAGGGATGAAAGGAATCTAATGAAAAGCAGCACTTCTGCTCAGGGCGTTCAATAGCAACTGCAGAAACCCGATGTGTCGAGCAGTGTATCTGGAAAGAGAAACAGAGATCATGTTTTAAATGTGGAGCATTTCTGATGAAGAACTCGAGTTTCTCAAGTCTAATCAAATTACAGGCCTGGTTTGCAAAACAGGCTTTCGGAACTTTGAATAGTTCCAGCAGGAAAGCATTCATAACGTAGTCAGCAGGATTCGAACCTATGTGGGGAAACCCCAATGGATTTTTAACCCATCGCCTTAACCACTCGGCCATGACTACAGGCAGTGCCGCCTCCTGAGCATTGGCCAACTCAGCCGTGATCTCATTGAAAGCTGCCGCTGACTTGAGTTACATGTTTCCATCTCCATTCATACCTTTGCTGTCATTTGTAAGGTGCGAGACACCAATGTAAAAGAAGAAAAGCACAAAGTTAGGACAAGATATTTGCAGCAAAATTGATTCAACATTATTTATTGAAAGGAAAATCACACTTGGCAATTTGCTAGACCTCTTTGCGAACATGACCAGCAGAGGTAATCAAGGGAGCTATTGATCTGAGTATTCTTGGCCATGAAACAAACAAAGGTTAGTGACATATTCATTTCTCTTTTTAGCGAACGAAATGGTCTTTCCTGATGGTTACAATGAAAGAGATGGTTCCCAATAAAAGACAGAGATTAAGTCGCTTGTAGATACACTTCAATGTGATACGATTCACTTTCAGCCCCTAATTATCCCAGAGATGGAGGGGGTGAGTTACTTTTCTTCACTCTTCAACTCGACAGCATGGAGGTAGAGACATGAAACCGCTAGAGATGGAGTTCTTGAATTGGGAACCAGCGACACTGAAGGAACTAGGCAAAAGTGAGGACTGCAGATGCTGGAAACCTGATTTTAGATCAAAAAATTTTGGAAAAGCACAGCAGCATCCGAGGAGCAGGAAAGTCGATGTTTCTGTTGCCAGTCTTTCTGCGTTCCGCAAACAATTTTCGTTAATGGCTCAGATTTCCAGCAACTGCAGCTATTCGTATTATGTTAACATTCATAATGTTTTGGACAAAACCAATGACCTGCTAGCATCGGAAAATCGGCAGAAGTACTGGTACACCGACATGTTAGCTGAACAATACCAGCATTCCATGAGCCGGAATACGATCCGGGCCACGGTTCTGAGAGTATCGAATCCTCACAAGTAAATAACAAGACACGGCGATAGATACTGTCGTATTTGGTGTAAATAAAACACCCTTTATGAACATTTTCCTTGCAGATTATTTTCAACTTGTCTTCGTAGATTTACAAAGTGGGAAAAGGCCATTCCACCTGTGTGCATCGCGGCTGATCAGAGAGCCAATCATTCCAGTCGCAGTTTCCAACTTTGGCCCAAAGTCTCGTGTGTTCTAATGTTCCCAGTGCAAATGTCAATGACTTTATCCTGTGTTCTTAAATGGCACAATAATGGGTCAGATATGTGACCTTTGCACAGCGACTTGTAACTTTTTTTCTAATTCATTGACTGCTGATATATTAGATAATTGGCCTTGAGAGTCAGCTTTAAATTAGGTTGAACTTTCTCAGCTTGACTTTCAACTGATCCTAAAAAAAACTCACCACCTGCAGGGAAATGTATTGCATTGCTTCTTGTTTTGCTTAATTTCACCACCTCCCAAACATCCAAATTTCACGATAGTTCGACCAATGTTTGGAAACTGATTCGTGTTGGAAGTTGATGGCTTTTTGTGTCTCGACAGATAATTTATTCAATTAGACATCTTGAAATTACTTCTGATTCTTCACAGTTAAAAATCTACTTTTAATTGAATGCAAAGCTCAAGCTCCACGAAATCCAAATTCTGTAAAGTAATTAATGACTTTCGAAATAGTCAACTCTGTGAGCAGGATTCGAACCTGCGCAGGGCGAACCCATTGGATTTCAAATCCAACGCCTTAACCTCTCGGCCATCACAGATGCATCCTCATTGCGAATTTTCATAGTAAAAAACTGAATTCATGAAATACGTAATTTGTTTGAAGAACAAATTGTCAAGACCCAAAGATGTCGCCGAATCCTTTGCAGAGACCCAGACAAACGTTACCTTAGCAGATTGACAGGCTTTCACCGAAAACTAGATCCTGACACAGCTGAAGTTGTGGGAATGATTCTTCATTGAATTATAGAGTCACGGATGTACACCACACGAAGAGAGGATCATTGTCTCACTGCGTCCGATCGATTTTGACTCAATTGCTCGTCATCTGGTGCCAAAGTAGATATGCTGTTGTGTTTTAATATTCATCGAAATATGGTATTAGAAATATTGATGCTAAGTCCATAAACACTAGCTACATTCGTTAAAAAAAAAATCGGAATTAGAAAGAATGCAGAACCAATTTACAGAAAGGGATCCAGAAACTAATCCGTAAGTTCTGACATCAGGTAATGAACTTGTGAGCACAAGAGAGGAAGATTGACCGAAGATTTGGAACTTGAAATCGTCTTGATGGAATTATTTGCAATGTTTTTGCGATTGTTCTAGAGTCATCAAGTCCTTGAACAATACAACATGGAAAGTGGCCCTTCTTTCCAACTTGACCATGGTGGACAGTTGTCCTATATTAATAGGTCCCATTTGCCAACATTTGGCCCACAACCCTCTAAACCTTGTTACTCATATATCCATCCAGATGCCATTAAATGTTACAGTTGTACTAGTCTCCAACAATTTCTCTGGCAGCTCATTCTGGACACGACTGAAAAAGTTGCCCCTGACGTCCCTTTTAAATCCTTACCAACTAATTCTAAAACAATGTTTTCTAAATTTTGACTTCCTCACCAGCAGGAAAACACCTTGGTGAGTCAACCTATCCATGTCCCTCATGATTTAATAAATAGCAACGATTTGACTGTATCACACTTGTCAGGAGGGAAATGTGTGGAGATTATTATCGAAGGTTTGAAGTAGAAAGTCTGATGTACAGATTTTTGGAATTGCATCTTGGAGAACTGTTTAATAAGTCAATGAAGTCTAGTAGCAGTTGTAGAAGTCTGTTGTGAAAGCTGCAGAAGGATTTCAGAGCAGGAGAACAAAGCATTATTTCCAATGTATTGTGGCTCAGTTCGACCGCACTTGGACTACAGTATGAGGAATTATGAGCAATTTAGGAAAGATACTAATGCCATATGAGGAATATCACGAATGGCGATTAGCCTTGATATCATGGATGAACATTAGTCCTGTGAATTGAAATTGGGCAAATCCGGTCTTTTTTTAACAGTTTCAAAACAAGAGAGGTAATCTCATTTAGAGTTGCAAAATATTTGAAGAGATAAACCGGGTGGTGCAATTAAATGTTGTTCCCTCATTGGTGAATCGAGAAGCAGGAGAGGACAATTTTAGAATGAAGCATTGTGAATTTTGACCAGGATGAGAACTATTGATTTTTGTCTTAGCCTTGAGAAGTCTCGCTATTCAGCACTACAGTGAGCCTTGGATATTTGGTCTTTGTATGCATCACTATCAGCCTGACCCGCCGACACTTCCTGCATCACTCTAGATCTGACCCCTCACACTTACCGCCTTAATATCAGTGTGAACCCCTCAAACTTACTGCATCACTATCCATCAGGCGTCCTCACATTTACTGCGCCACTTCCACTTCGAGACCCTCATTTTGACTGCGTCACTATCAGCCTGACTGCCAAACACTTACTTTGTCACTATCAGTCACGCCCTTAAACTTCCTATGTTACTATTACCATGACTCCTGACACTTACTGTGTCACTAGCAGCCTGACTCCATCACACTTATTATGTAAGTACCAGACTGACGTCTCACACTTACCGTGTCACTGCAACACTGCTTCCTCAAACTTACTATGTCACTATCACCTTGACCCTCTCACATTTACTGCGCCACAATCACACTGACCACCTCACACCTACTGCTTCACTATGAGCTTCAACACTCACACTCACAGCGTCACTAACGGCCTGACTGCGTTGGTATCTCTCTGATCCCCTCAGAATTACTGCATCACAATCATTCTGACCCCCTCATACTTAATGCGTCACTATCCCTCTGGCACCCTCATACTTCGTGCATTACTCACACCCTGACACATGCGCACCGACTGCATCCCTATCAGCCAAACCCCACTCACTAACAGCGTCACTCTCTCTCTAACCTGCTCACACTTAATGCATCACCATCACCTTGACATTCTCTCACTTAGTGCGTCAATATCAGCCTGACCGCCTCACGCTTACTGCATCACTACAAGCCTGATCCCTTCAAATGTACTGTGTCACTATCAGACTGACCCACTCATACTTACAGCATCACTATCACCTTGACCCCGCAAACTTAGTGCGTCCAGATCACACGAAACCTTTCAATCTCCTTGCATCACATTCAGCCAGACATTGCACACGATCACTCTGACCTCCTCATTCTTGCTGCATCACTATAACTCTATCCCACTCACGCCGTGTGTGTCACTATCACCCTGACAACTCATGCTCACTGCACCACTATTATCCTGACTCCAATATCATTATCAGCCTGACCTCTTCCACTGACTGTGTCACTCTCAACCTGTCCCCCCACATTTCCTGTGTCACTCTCAAACTGACACCCTCAAAGTGTCTGCGTCACTGTCACCCCGAACACGTAACACTTACTGCATGGGTGTCTACCTGAAACCTCACACTTATTGCATCACTATCATCCTGAGCGGCTCACACTTACTGCGTCACTAGCACACCAACACTCTTTCCATTACTGCGTCACTATTGGCCTGACACCTCACACGTACTGCATCACTATTAGCCTGACCCGCTCACACGTTTTGCGTCACCATACCCTGACCCCCCTCACAATTGCTGTGTCGCTATTAGCCTAAGCCCCTCACTATCATGCTGATCAAGCTCATAATTACAGCATCACTATCAACCTGAACCCCTAACACTTTTTCTGTCATTATCACCCTGACCCTCTCACATGTAATGCGTCACTGTCACACTGAGACACTCACATTTTCTGCGTCGTTATCAGCCGGACCCGCCGGCACACAGCACCACTATCAACCTAACCCCTCACACTTGCATGCCTCAATATCAGCGTGAACCCCTCACACTTACTGCATCACTGTCCATCTGCCATCCTCACACTTACTGCACCAGTTTCACCTTGACATCCTCATTTTTACTGCGTCAGTATCAGCCTGACAGCCACACACATATTGCGTCACTATCAGTGACGCCCTCGCACTTCCTATGTTAATATCACCCTCACTTCTAAAACCTACTGCGTCACTATCAGCCTGACTCCATTACAATTTTTGTGTCAGTACCAGACTGACGCCTCACGCTTACCATGTTACTAAAACTCTGCCCCATCACACTGACTGCGTCACTATCAGCCTGACCCCACAGACGTATTGCGTCAATATCACCCTGACCCACTCACACTTTTTGTATTAGTTTCAGTCTGACGCCTCGCACTTACTGTATAAATAAAACTCTCCCCCTTCACAATGACTGTGTCATTCTCAGCCTGACCCCTTCATACTTACTGTGTCAATATCAGTCTGACCACTCAGACTTACTGTGTCACTCTCACTCTGATCCTCTCTCATTTACTTTGTCACTCTCACCCTGACCTCCTCACATTTATTGTGTCACTATCACCCTGACCCACTCACACAGTCTTTGCCATTTTATTGCGTCCCCATCAGCCTAACCGCCACACACTTATTGCGTCACTTTCAATCACGCCCTCACGCTTCACATGTTACTATCACCCTGAATCCTTACACTTATTGTGTCATTATCAGGCTGACCCCTCATACTTACTGTGTCACTATCCGCCTGACTCCATCACATTTATTGTGTCAGTATCAGACTGACGCCTCACAATTATCTTGTCACTAAAACACTGCCCGGTCACATTGACTGTGTCACTATCAGCCTGACCACCTCACACTTACTGCAACACTATCGCAATGCCCCTTTCTCACTTACGACATCATTTACACCCTGACAAACCCACACTTGCTGTGGCACTATCACACTGAGGGCCGTTCACTTAGTGTCACTGTCATCCTGACCCCTTAAACTTACTGCATCACTATCACACTGGTATCTCACACCCACTGTGTCACTATCATCCTGAGCCACTTACACCTGTTGCGTCACTATCACTTTGACCCCAACACACTAACTGCATCAATATCAGCCTGACCATTTCACACATACTGTGCCAGTACCAGGCTAACTCCCTCACATATACTGCGTCACTATCAGGCTGACCCACTCATGCTCACAGCATCACTATCACCCTGACTCCCCACTCTTACTGCGTCAAGAGCATTGTGCCCCCATACACTTACAGCGTAACTATCATCCTGACAACGTCACTTACTGCGTCAAGATCAGCCTGATGCCCTCAAACTTAATGCGTCACTATCAGCTTCAACACTCACATTTACCGCGTCACTTCTAGCACAACCCCTGCACACTTACTACATCCCTAACTGCCTTACCCCCTCGCATTTACTTCATCACTATCAGCCTGAGACACTCACACTCACACTTGCATCTACATCACTGTCACCCTGACCCCTTGCCCATACTGCATCACTATAATCCTGGCCCCTCAAATGTTCTGCGTCACTAACACACTGACATCTCACACTCCCTGCGTCAGTATCACCCTGACCCCTCACAATTACTGCATCACTACAACCTGACCTCCTGAAAGCATCTGCGTCACTGTCACCCTGACCCCATCACATTGCCATGTCACCATCACAATAACAGTCTGCTTCACTGTCATCCTGATACCTCACACTCACTGGACCACCACCATCCTCCCCCTCATAGTGACCTGTCACTATCATCCAGAGCCGTTCACACTTATTGCGTTCCTATCGCTCTGCTCCCAACACACTTACTGCGTCACTATCAGCCTGACACTCGCACACTTCCCGCATCACTATCAGCCTGACCCATCACAATTCCACCGTGTCTATCAGTCTGACTCCTCACATTTCCTGGATCTCTATCACCTTGTCACTTAACACTTACTGGCCAGTATTATCCTGACGTCCTCAACATACTGCATCACTATCAGCCTGAACACTCACACTTACTCTGTCAGAATCACGCTGACCCCCTCACACTCACTGCATCACTATCACCCTGTCCCCTCTCACTTTCTGCATTAGGATCACTCTGACTTACTGACACTTACTGCATCACTATCAGCCTGAACCCTCACACATACTGTGACACTATCAGCCTGACCCCACCACACTTGCTGCATCTCTATCAGCCTGACCCCCTCACACTTACTGCTTCACTATCAGACTGACCCCTCAGACTTACTGCATCACTAACAGCCTGACACCTCACATTCACTGCATCACTATTCCCCGAACACCTCACTTTTATTGGCCACTATCTGCCTGACGCTCTCAACTTACTGTGTCACTACCAGCCTGAACGCAAACACTTACTCCCTCACTATCACCCTGACTGTCTCACACTAACTGCGTCAGACTCTGCCTGTCCCCATCACACTTACTACGTCACTTTCACACTCCCACTTTATGTGTCAGGATCAGCCTGACACAGTAACACTTACTGCATCACTATCAGCCTGATCTCCTTCCAATTACTGCGTACACTATCAGCCTGACCACTCACTCTTACTGCGTCACTGTCACACTGACCCCTCACACGAAGTGCTTCACTATCACCCTGACCACCTCACACTTACTGCGTCACTATTGGTCTGATCCCTCAGACTTACTGCATCACCATCACTCTGACCCCCTTCACTGCGTAACTATCCACCTGATCCACTCACACAGTCTGCATCACTACCACACTGACACCTCACCCTCATTGTGTCACTATCATGGTCACTCCATCAGTCACTGTCAGCCTGATCCCCTGTAATGGAAAAGTATCATTTTTTGTGAAATCTGTGAAAGCATGGTTGAAACAAAGAAGTATGGACCTAACTTTGCAAAAAGACAGAAAAAATGTAAAGTTCAACCTAATTTACAGCTGACTGTCAATGCCAATAATCTATAATATCAGCAATCAATGAATTAGAAAAAAACAACTCCATGCGTGGAAAGGAACTCGACTGATCCAGGTTCCTGGCTTGAGGTGTGATAAGGCAAGGCGATATATAGTATAAAGGGAATATGTGAAAACCGTTAGGCTCCATTTTATGAGGCGTCTTGCAAATGTGTCGGGTCCATTCTGCAAATTTCAAAAATAAACTTTTTCTTTGCTCTTGGTAGCATTTGCGTCGAGTCGATTGAAATTCCACGGCAGTAAATTCGGGGGCTCTTCTGGGACCCTGCGACTGGGTAAGATTTTGAAGATTCCCAGGAGGTGTACGCGCCACTGCCTAGAAGGTCTTTCACTTCATCTCGAGCGCTGAATTGGCCCCTTTGAGTGAGAGGACTGGGGATAAGTGGATCAGCCCAAAGTCGCGTTCCGAATCAAATCGGGTCAGGGTAAGAGTTGTGGCTGAAGTAATCTGACATAGAGACTTGTTCGAAGAGAATATACGAACCAGGAGGAGGGACCAGTGAACTCTCGCACGGTATTCGAGTAAAACTCAAGGGAAAGGATTACCGTCTCTAGAGAGTTTAAGTGACAGCAAGATGAACAGTGGTTTGAGACTTGGAGTCACCATGGGCGGCGTTGGAGTCGCCAAAGCTGTACCAGTTACGTGTGTTCTTGGTTTGTGAAAACCAAGGCAATAAGGCGGTCATGCCCAATGAGAAGGGACCTTCGGGAGGTAAAAGCAAGTTATATTGGCAAAGAGAAGATTATGGTATCCTGAGAGAGAGAGAGAGAGATAGACAGATAGACAGTTAGAGAGACAGACAGAGAGAATGAACACTTTTCCAATATCCATGAAAATCGGCTCCAGCAAGAGCGAACAAAAAGAGGGTCGACAGACAACTCGGAATGGTCAAGAAAAAATACAATATATGCGAAATAATTATGGCCCAGTTTCTGTATAGCAGTTAAAAATGTAAATCAAGGAATGTGTTTTTCTGGAGGAAGGAAGTTTTAGTAATATTCAGTTGCAAATGCTGAGGACACCATTGGAGGAGAGAGAGAAGGAAGCGGAAGCAACAGAGACAGGCCACTATAAATGCTGGAGGAAACAGCACTGAAGCGCTTCACAGGAGGCTCCCAAGCACTGAGGATGTCACCTAGACAGGGGAAGAAACGTTTGCAAGACAAATTCCCAGCTCGGCGAACAGAGCCACAACAACGAGCACCCGAGCTACAAATCTTCTCCCAAACTTTGAACACCTACGGGCGAGAGACGCTAAGACAAGCTAGGAAATGGGAATCCTGTGCCAACCGCCTAAGCGCCACATACAAACAGCTCCGGTTCCTGCATGAACGCCAAAAGAATCGAATCCTTCCACCATGTGTCAGATACAGACCACCAGTCAACAATCCACAAGTCCGGGACACAGCCAGACAGAACGGATTCAGGATGATCCAGGTAATGATTACAGACGCTCACAACAGACTACACAAATACAGACAAGAAATTGCGCGCCAAAAATCGTTAATTTCAAAAACCACCAATCAGGAATGGACCCGCACCATAGAACAGGCCGTCACCATAGGACAGAACAGGACCACACACTGCAAAAAAAGGTACTAAAAGAAAAAATGGCCAAACTAACACACAAAGAAGAGGACACCACAACACGCACCTGGGTTAAAAACCTCTCCCACAGACAGCTCACAGACATGGAAAGAACAATACTGGCCAAGGGACTCAACTACAACCACAGGGATGCCAAGACAGCAGACATCCTAGCAGCACTAGAATGCACATGCAGGAACAATGGACTGACAGAAGAGACACAACAAACTGTGAGACAAAGTATCGTACCGCTGATAACAAGAAAAAAACAAACACATAACCTCAACACCAAGGAGAGGGAAGCACTAAAATCACTAAGAAACGATAAGAACATAATTATACTACCAGCGGACAAAGGCAGAATGACGGTCATCCTGGACAAAGCAAAATGCATGCAAAAAGCACAACAACTACTTGCAGATACCAACACCTACCAAAAGAGGGAGTTTGACGGCACCCGACAGCTCACCAACAGGATAAACAACACACTGAGGAATCTATAAAAAACGAACAGATAACCAGGTCTGACCTACAAAGAATGAAACCTGAAAGCAACAACACCCCCACATTCTATAGACTACCCAAAGTGCACAAACAAGACATCCCACTCAGACCCATGGTATCACTACCAGGGACACCATCACACAAACTGGTCAAAGAACTACAGCAGAAACTGAAACACCTGATCAGCGGATCCAGACAATCTATACAATCGACACAGGAATTCTTGGACATCATCAGAAATATACACATAGACAAGGACGAAACTATGGTCTCATTCGATGTAACTGCACTGTTCACCTCTATCGACAAAACACCAGCCAAAGAAACAATAGCCAACCTGCTGGACAGACATAACAGACAACAGGACGTTGAACATATCAACAAAGACGGCATACTTAAACTACTGGACTTGTGCCTCACAACACACTTCACATTCAATAACCAAATATACGAACAAATCAACGGCACACCCATGGGCTCACCGATCTCTGGACTCATAGCAGAAGCAGTAATGCAAAGGTTAGAACAAACAGTCTTACCACAACTTCAACCCAAACTCTGGGTCAGACACGTGGATGACACCTTTGTAATAATTAAAAACGCAGAAATAGAGAAAACACACCAGATCATCAACGCCACACTCACAGGAATCCGATTCACGAGAGAGGAAGAAAAGGACAACCAACTCCCATTCCTAGACGTGATGGTACAGAGAACACCGAACGGAGAATTCACCACAAAGGTTTACAGGAAAGCCACACACACAGACCAAGTCCTGAACTATGAAAGCAACCACCCCAACACACACAAACGAGGTTGCATCAGGACACTATTCAAAAGGGCCACAACACACTGCAGCACACCAGAGCTACAAAAAGAGGAAGTGGAACACCTATACAAGGTATTCGCCAAAAACGGATACCGTCGCAATTTCATCAACAGATGCCTAAGGGAGAGACAACGGAACGAGGACATGCCGCAACCCAAAGGACTAGCCACACTACCATACATCAGGAGCATTTCTGAACTGACAGCCAGACTACTGCGACCACTAGGACTCATAACAGCACACAAACCAACAGCCACGCTCAGACAACAACTCACCAGAACAAAGGACCCGATACCCAACTTGAGCAAATCTAATGTAGTGTACAAAATCCCATGCAAGGACTGCAGAAAACACTACATCAGACAAACAGGAAGACAGTTAACGATCCGGATACACGAACACCAACTAGCCACGAAACGACACAACCAGCTATCCTTAGTAGCCACACACACAGACGAGAAGCAACATGAATTCGCCTGGGACAACACTACCATTATAGGGCAAGCCAAACAGAGAACAGCCAGGGCATTCCTAGAGGCATGGCACTCATCCACAGACTCTATCAACAAGCACATCGACCTGGACCCAATATACCGGCCACTACAGCGGACAGCTCGAACTGACAACCGGAAGCCGCAGAGGAAACAGCACAGAAGCACTTCACAGGAGGCTCCCAAGCACTGAGGATGTCTCCTAGACAGGGGACGAAACGTTTGCAAGACAAATTCCCAGCTCGGCGAACAGAACCACAACTACCTCTGTGTTATGTGTGGAAGGTACACCAGTTACCTTTTTGGTAGATACATGGCCAGCATATTCACTCGTCAAATCAAGACAGTTCAGAGAGTTGACGCCAATAAAGATGAGTGGAATGTTCCTGAACTCAATGGAGGCATCAGGCATCGTGATGTGAGAGAGTTTTACCGCACACATATTGTGTGAAATCAGTAATGTGTATCCATTCTAATTCTCAATTTTGTTAGCGGAATTCTGTTCTTTACATTTGATGGCTTAGAATCTCATAGTGAGACTTGGGTTGTATTTGCTCAGTACTCAGACGGGCTTGCAGGTAATTCAAAGGGAAGATTCATAAGTGTAAACTGTAACATACAACCCACCACCCCTGGTGTATGTCTATGAGTGGCTATTAAGCCAGAGAGCAATGAGTTCAGTTAGCAATTCACTCGCCCTGGAAGCAGGTAACCATGTTAATCCTGTTAACACCGCTTTTTCTTGCGGGGTGATGCTGCACTGCACAGCACACATACACCACGATATCCCTGAGGAACCATAAGAGAAGTATTGGTTCAGGAGATTAGTTAAACCAAGTCAGTTGTTATTGTGCGAATTTTATTGAAGGGATGGCAGATGTGCAGTCAGTGTGAACTTATGTAAAGTACCTGCGATGGCATGTAAGCTCTATATTTTTGATGTGGAAGGCTATGCTCCTCGCGTGTCACTGGCGAAGGTGTCCAGTGACTGGTGGCAGGATTTGGGGCCATGGGGACTAAAGGCATAAAGAACGAAATGTTAGGTGTTCTGGTACGATGTGGGTCTGTGGTTCAATGCAGATGTGTCGACATATAGGAAGAAATTAATTTGTCTAACTCAGGCAATAGAACAGTCGTGGTAACCCCCTCTAGCCCTGAAGAGCCTAGAAGGCTGGCCTGGCGTTTCCCTCAGATAAACCTCTCAGACCCAAGATTAATAACGGTCACTACTGAATTATGGGTAAAAGGCAAACATGATGTTCTGAACCAATGCGAGAAACCACGAAGTCGGAGTATCGTCCTTCCAGAGCACAATACCCGTTAAAACCCGAGGCCATGGACGTAGTTACTCCAGTCTTTCAGTCCTTCCCAAAGGCTAGAGAGATAATCCCCTGTGTAAACTCACCGATGAGAACTCCCATTTTTCTGATCAAAATGGCAAAAATTCCAATTGAACCGGAGGAATGGAGGCTTGTTCAAGACCTGCAGGCAGTCAATAATAGTGTTGTCCCGCACGCATCAAATGTTCCCAAACCCTATACTGTATTAGCTCAATTTCCACCGGACAGTAAATGGTTCCCTGCTGTGGATTTAGCAAATACATTCTTTAGTGGAATGGTGCATCCAGATAGTCAATTCTGGTTCACTTTTTCATTCAAAGGGAAATGTTATGAGTTCACACGACTTTGTCAATGTTACTGTGAGTCACCCACCATATATAATGAGGCTCTATGCAGGCATCTGGAGACTTTTGTTTTAACCCCTGGGTCTGCAATTCTGCAATCTGTAGACGATTGCCTAATAGTAGCACCGACAGAGGAACAATTTGAGAAGGATTCCCTTGCGTTGCACGAGGGAAGGAGACAAAGCCAGTCTCGCAAAGCTTAAATTTATGCAACAACAGGTGAAGTTCTTCAGTCACTTAATATCTGAACAAGGGAAGACCAAGGGAAGGTCAAATCAGAGTGCAAGTAATTCAGCAAATTCCAAGGCCTCACATGAGCAAACAATTGCTATCCTTTTTGGGCATACGCTCCTACTGAAGAACGTTTATCCCACATTACACAAATCTTGAGGTGCCCTGAAGTGACATGGCCCATGGAAAAGGGTAGCAGAACCAAGGTCCTTTGCAATGGATCACAGCGGCCGAGTTGAATTGAAAAAGACGTTTCAAAGTACACCTACACTGGGGATTCCGAATCCAAACAAGCCTTCTGTCAAAGGGTAGATGAAAAACATGGCTGCATGACATCTGTGTTGTTGCAGGATCATGGGGGAAAATTCAGGCTGGCAACTTATTTTTCGGCTAAGCCCGACCTCGTAGCGGCAGGATTGCGTAAATGCCTGCGAGCTGTGGTTGCTATATAATCGGCTATGGCGACTTAACCAAACTGATCGCACGTGCAGTATCCTTACTGCTTGCCGAGCAAAAGACAGCACATACGTCGGCAGCACGTGTACATTCAGATACAATACTGTGTTCTTGGAGAACTCTAACATTGTAATAAAACGATGTAACGTCTTTCATGCTGCTAGTCCTCTCACTAGAGAAGGAGACAGAGACCCACATGATTGTGTCGCTGTAATTAATGAAATGTGCTGCCTCGACAAGACTTGCAGAATTCACCACTTCAGAATCCAAATATGGCGTTTTTTTTGTGGAATGGTCAGCATTCAGGAGCAAGGAGACAGGCCAGAATTGTATTCGGTATGCTGTAGTAACGACCCATGAGGTATTCAAAGCAGGATCACTCCCTCCACAACTGTCAGCGCAAGCAGCGGAGCTGGTTGCATTGACTGAGCCATGTAAATTGGCTAAGGGAAAGACAGCGAATATTTAACCGAGAGCAGATACACATTCGGAGTCCCACATGATGTTGGAATCCTGTGAAAAAATAGGGACTCCTTGACCTTCACCGGAAAGCCCACCACACACCGTGATCAGATTTCTGACCTCTTGGAAGCGGTCCTAATGCCTAAATCAATCGCTGTGTTTACATATGATGCCCACACGAAAAATAACGATTCCGTTTCTCAAGGAAATGCAAGGACAGACTCAGCGGCAAGGACAGCAGCCCAGCAGCCGATAAATGATCAGTTTGACATGGGAATGACAAAAATCCTTACCCCAACATCAGACGGACGGGAGTCACAGTCGAAGTCCAGGCTTGAAGACACGTTTGAGTGGGAAAAAAGCAGAGTGCAGTTTGAGGTAAGGGGTATGGTGTGGCGCCAATGTTAAACCTTTTCTACCACGATCATTAATTCCATTCTATGCTAAACTGACACACGGTAAGGAACATGTGTCAGAAGAGGGGAGATATGACAGCATTTCAGCACAGTAGTACAATGAGGGATTTACTCATTACTTCCAGAAATATTGTGAACGATGTGTTATCTGTAACAATAATGTGGGGAGGGGAATACAGAGAGTCATGTAGCACATGCGAAATCCCAAAAACAATTTGAACATTTACAACTGGATTTTACCAAACTAACGTCCTGTGAAGGAAAAAGGTATTGTCTGGTAATAGTTGATATGTTTTCCAAATGGGTGCAAGCGTTCCCCACGGCAAAACAAAATGCCAGTGCCATAACCAAATCTTTCCTGACTGAAATAATTCCGAGATGGAGCATCCCTGAGAGGCTTAGTAGTCCCAAGGTTTGTGAAGGTTTATTGCTCAGGTTGAAGTTTATGGCGTAGGTTTGCTCGCTGAGCTGTACGTTTGTTATCCAGACGTTTCATTACCTGGCTAGGTAACATCATCAGTGGTGCTCTCCAAGTAAAGTGAAGATGTTGTCTCCTGCTTTCTATTTATATGTTTGTTATGGATGGGGTTCCTGGGGTTTGTGGTGATATCATTTCCTATTCGTTTTCTGAGGGGTTGACAGATGGTAAATCGATCTATGTGTTTTTTTATGGCGTTGTGATTGGACTAAGAGGCCTCTCGGAATTCTCTGGTGTGTCTGTATATACAGCAAACTGACAAACACTGACCAAATACTTAACTACACCAGCAACCATCCCAACACGCAAAAAGGAAGCTGTATCAGAACACTATTCCAATGAACCACCACACATTTCAGCACAGACGAACTTCGGAAAACAGAGGAGAACCACCTATAAAACGTATTTAAGAAGAACGGATACTTAAAAAATACAGTCCACAGATTCCTCAGGAACAAACCACGACAAGTAGACCTACCACAGCCAGAAACCCGATCGACCTCTCCATACATCAGTGAAGTCTCAGAAGTGGCAGCCAGACTATTAAGACCTCTCGGAATCCCACGAACAGTCTCAAACAAAACAAACAAGTTTAAAAGACCCAGTACAACCCATGGACAAAACCAACGTCATATACAAAATTACATGCGAGGACTGCCACAAACAATACGTAGGACAAACAGGAAGAAAGTTAGCCACCAGGATACAGAACACCAGCTGGCCACAAAAAGACATGACCCTCTCTCCCTCGTAGCCCTTCACACAGATGAAATTTAAACACCATTTCGACTGGGACAACACATCTATCTTGGGACAGGCTAAGCAAAGACATGCCAGAGAATTCCTTGAGGCCTAGCACTCCAACCACAACACCATAAAAAAAGACAAATATCTAGATAGCATCTATCAACCCCTCAGAAAACGAACAGGAAATGGCATCACCACAAACCGCAGGAACCCCATCCTGGACAAACATATAACTAGAAAGCAGGAGACAACAGCTTCTCTTCACTTGGCGTTCGTCACTGATGATGTTACCGAGAACATACAACATAGAAAAATACAGCGCAGTACAGGCCCTGTGGCCCTCGATGTTGCGCCGATCCAAGCCCACTTAAACTACACTAGCCCACTAACCTCCATATGCCAGGTAATGAAACGTCTAGATATCAAACCTACAGCTCAGCGAGCAAACCTACACTCTAGGCTTAGTAGTGACAGTGGGACACAATTTGTCCATAATGCCCTACAGCAGATTAGTGAGTATTTGGGAATAAACATTGGATAACACTGTGCCTACCACCAAACGAGCGGTAGGGCAGCGGAAAGAGAAAATGCTACCTGAAAAAATATATTGAGAAAATGCTGAGAGGAACTAGGGATGACATGGACAAAGGCACTTCCAATTGTGCTAATGTGTATGAGATCTAGGAGGAGAGGGAGAGCTAACCTTAGCCCGTTTGAAATTTTGTTTGGTAGGCCGTCAAACACAGGAATTGTCCCGAGACGTAAGGGAAGCCAGATAACAGGCCACTGTGAGGATGAGATGTTGTGTTACTGCATGAAACTCTCTACACTTCTGTCCCAAATACAGAATCAACTGAAGACAGCACTACCCCATTCAGCAGAAGGGAAGATGTACGATCTATAACCTGGAGTCTGAATGGTGGCGAAATACTTCAGGAGGGAAAACAGGAAGGCGAAGAGGTGGCTGGGACCGTTTCAAGTACGTCTTACAAGCACAGATAGCTGTTAAGGTCGCCGGAACAGCTTCGTGGATACACGCCAGCCATTACAAACGTGCAGCTGGGACTGAGGAGACATCGCACAACACCAAAACCAATTTAGAGCCAGTATTTATTAGAAGACTTAAGCAAATGTGGGGCTTCCCCAGTTCACACTGTTGGCAAGCGCCCTGGTAGGACAATTCATAAAGGCAGGGGCGTCTGGGATGCAACAGCTGACGGTAATCTTAACTGATCGGACGAAGTGGATCTTTACATGCGACCAATAGCCGTTCAGTAACATGGACAACTATAGATTGGATAATTAAGATTTATGCAGGGATCCATGCCGCGCCGGTGACTGGCATTTAGTAATAGCCACCACGGCAAAAGGGGCACCTGGCATGGGAAATAGATATTCTATGATCAAAGTAAGACTCAGAAGAGCAATGAGGGAGTCTCGTGGTGTGGAGTAGATAGATCCTTCTCTGACATCTGTCGACAGTTGAACATAGTGGTGCAGTCGCCCCACCCCCACCCACCGAGCTGCAGTGCAGAATATACTACAGACGATAGGAGCAGTGGGGCATGGCAACCAATCAAACCAGATCATGGACATAACCCAAAGCTGGGCAAATGTCATTAATGACACACCCGAACCCGAAGGGAGACGGCCGTGGTGAGAAAGCGAATTTAAAGCAGGAGGGGTATTTTCTTGCTGGATATAAATGGCGTAAATGCGACTCCAGTCGGTTGGGAGCTGCGAAGGGCCATTGCTAGATGTGAAGGGAATAGAGCATGTTCTTTGGGCATAAGACAAAATGAGAGATTAGACGTTGGCTACACTTGTTGGATATGTTTGCACACAGCCCAAAGGTAGACTGCCCAGCAAATTACTGAGAGCCTGTCGAGAAATGCCAGCTGTCTGCTTCCACGGGAGGCGACTAGCCTGACCGTGATAGTGGGGGGCAATTTGGGCAAATCTCGTGTCACCACCCGAACTCCAGGCTAACTACAGCCCCAAGCCTGACACGCTCCCGTCCACAGCCTTCCACATAGTGGATTGCAGGGGAGAAACGTGTATTTGCACCAATCGGGGGAGACTCCTTTTGCGTATCTCCCAGTGTACCTTGATACTGTACTTGAACAACGACTTTTGTACACCAACATACACAAATGATACGACCATAAACATTGCTTGTTCCTTTATCAATTGTCAGACCATGAGTGGCATGGTGGCACAGTGGTTAGCATTGCTGCGTCACAGCGCCAGAGACCCCAGTTTAATTCCTGCCTCAGGTGACTGACAGTGTGCAGTTGGCACATTTTCCCTGTGTCTGCGTGAGTTTCCTCCCACAGTCACCAGGATATACCGGTCGGGTGAATGGGCCATGCTAAATTGCCCGTAGTGTTAGGTGTAAAGTAAATGTAGGGGTGGGTTGCGCTTCGGCTGGTGTGTGTGGACTTGTTGGGCGGAAAAACCTGTTTCCACACTGTAAGTAATCTAATCTAATCAGGATGGCAGGAATAATATGGGCAAGTGGCGAGAAAGGGTACCACCACTCCCCCGGGGAGATAGGGGTGCTGCTACACTGCAATACTGTTCACCAACACAACAGTGTTCGCCCTAAAAGGCAGCAATTGCCGAACTGGAAGGGGCATCCCTCTGCATTGAAATGGGTACACACTGGCAGAACATCCTCGCATATGCTGTATTCGCAAATGCGATGGAGGAAGGCCTGGCACTCATTAACACTGATTTAATGGCGGTTAGGAAGCAGTGACACAAAATCGATTAGTACGAGACATCCTGACGGCCAAGAAAGGGGACGTCTGCAAAACGTTAGGTACCTCGTGTTGTATTAATGTTCCTGATGAGTCCCAAAATATTACTGGTTTAATAAATGGTATGAAGGCAGCTAAATGACCGCCTCCACGAGCAGATGACTTCTCCTCCCGATGGCTCACGTCCCTTATGGAGGATGGGGGTAATGGACCCTTATCGTTCTACTAGTTGTTGGACTTGTCTTACTCATACTGCTTTGAATAAAACCCTAGTTGTGTATCTGCCTACACCACTTGCTTATGAATGCAGTAGGATACGAAATGTTAAACTATCAGTGGCCCCAAAGAAGGAAGATCCGATTGCTTGTCCACACCCTACAGCGACGTTGACGAATGTGACGTGTGAAGATGGGCTGTGTATCGCGCAAACCAGGAAAATGGAAAAACCACCACAATGCTTTGTTAGAGTTAGGTGGTGTCTGAGGAAATGCCTGGTGTTCATAAATTATTTTTGATATTTCGCAACCTGGCTTTTTATTTGGTTGTTGTCTTTGTTGTAAAATGCAATGGAAAATTAACAAAATTAACATTTACTGTGAAATCTGTCAGAGAATGTTTTGCAAAATTTAATACTTCGCAGAGGTTGAAATATAAAGCCTTTCCTTTGCTCTTGCTAGCAGTTGATTCGAGTCGATTAAATTTCCATGACAGGTATCAGGGTGTCAGGCAGTGGGAGAATTGTTGGGTATCAGTAAATGGGAGAATTGTTGCACAGTGCCATTACATTGGAGAATTAGTACAAATTGCCTATTCATTAAAGAATTTTCGCAGAACACCTCTAAATGGAAGAATAGGGGCCGGGAATGATTGAGAAGGAACAATTTTGCAAGCAGCAGTAAAGTCGAGATTCGAGTCCGCCCACCAAGAAATGAAAAAAAAATCTTTGGAGCAGGGAAGCCAATACGTGGAGGAAGTGTATCAGGAAACAACGCAATGGGACAATTGACGTAGGGCATCAATAATGGGAGAGTTGGTGCCGATGTCACGAAAGTAGACAATTGGTGGAAGATGTGGGAGAACTGGTGCTGAATAATATAAAATGTGGTGGAGGTGCAATTGCTGATGAAAAGAAGATTCTTGCAGGACTCGAAAATGGGAGAATCGTGCACGGAAGTGAAGCTGTATTTGGGACAATTGTTGCACGAACCACAAAATGGAAAAATCGCAGAGTGGAACTTTAACAGCGAATTGGGGTATGGCAACACTATCTCACAGAATCAGAGTGGCGTTCCCCACACTGGGAGAAGTTGGTTTGGATATCAATGAACATGAGAATTGTTTCAGGGCAATATTGAATTCGAGAATTGGTGTGGGGTGCTTAAAGCATGCAGGGTTGGAACAGAGCATAGTTAAATGGGAGAACACGGGCAGGAATCAGTAAGTCGGAGAAATGTTGTAAAGTGCAGGAAAGTGGCCATTCGATGCAGGGCGCCAATAATGAAAAAAACTTTGAGCAGTAAACCATTATGTGGAAGATGTATGTCAGGAAACAGCAAAACAGGAGAGTTGGGGCAAGGCAATACTCAGTGGGAGAGTTTCTTCAGTTCATGACGAAAGGGTGGATTAGTGCAGAATTGGCAATTTGAGAATTTGATGCAGTAAACGCCGAAATTGGAGAATTACAGCAGTGGACCACGACATGGGAGAATCATTGCAGCGACATAGTTAATGGAAGAAGTGGTGTGGAGTGGACCTCAATTAGATATTTGGTTCAAGTCACCATTAAAATGTAGAATTAGAGTAGGGCACTCCTAAATGCGAGATTTGAACTCGGGCATCAGAAAATGAGAGAATCATTCTGGGATATGAGGAAATGGCAGAATTAGTATCGTTATATGAAAAATCAGAATTCAGTGTCGGAGTATGAGGAAATGGGAGAATAAGTATAGGGGTATGAGTAAATGGAGCTGCAACAAGATCTCGCGGCTCTTAAACTCAATCCCCCTGTTAATGAAAGCCAAAAACACCATATGCTTTCTTCAAAACCCTGACCACCTGGGTGGAAATTTTAAGGGATCTATGTACCTGCACACCAAGATCCCGCTGTTCCTCCACACTGCCAAGAATGCTGCCTTTAGTCCTGTACTCAACTTGCAAGTTCGATCTTCCAAAATGCATCACCTCGCATTTATCCAGTTTGAATTCCATCTACCACCTCTCAGCCCATGTCTGCATCCTGGCAATGTCGTGCTGCAGCCTGCAACAGCCCTGTATACTGTCAATGATACCTCCAGTCTTTGTGTCCTCTGCAAACTTGCTAACCCATCCTTCAATCTCCTCATCCAAGTCATTAATAAAAATTACAACGAGTAGAGGCCCAAGAACAGAGCCCGTGGAACACCATTCACCACTGACGTCCTGACCGAATATTTCGATCCACAACCACTCGTTGTCTTCTGTCGACCAGCCAATTCTATATCCAGACAGCTAAATTTCCCTGTATCCCATTCCTCCTGACATTCTGAACGAGCCTACCATGGGAAATCTTATCAAATGCCTTGCTGAAGTCCAGATACACAACATCCACCGCTCGACCCTCATCAACGTTTCTAGTAACATCCTCAAAGAACTCAATAAGATTCGTGAGGCATGACCTGCCCTTCACAAAGCCGTGCTGATTCCATTTAATCAAGCCATGCTCTTCCAGATGGTCATAAATCCTATCCTGCAGAATCCTTTCTAACACCTTACAGATGACAGACGTGAGACTGACTGGTCTGTAATTTCCGGGGATTTCCCTATTTCCTTTCTTGAAGAGAGGAATTACATTTGCCTCCCTCCAGTCCTCAGGTACGAATCCGGTGGAGAGCGAGGATGCAAAGGACTTCGCAAGCGGCGAAGCAATCACATTACTCTCTTCCCATAGCAGCCGAGGCCAAATCTGGTCTGGCCCTGGCGACTTATTCATATTATTGTTTGTCAAAATATTCAACACATCACCTTCCTCAATCTATCTGTTGCAGCAGGATTACCTGCTCCTCAATGGTTTCATTCACTACAAAGTCCTTTTCTTTCTTAAAGACGGAAGCAAAAAACTCATTTAGGGGTTTCGCTACCTCCTCAGACTCGAACCACAAGTTCCCTAAGCTATCCCTGATCGGCCATACTCTTTCTTTGATCATTCTCTTATTCCTCACATATGTGCAAATGTTTTTAGATTCTCCCTAATCCTTCCTGCCAAGCCTTTTACCTGCCCCATCCTGGCTCTCCTCAGACCATTTTTTGAGCTCCTTCCTCACCTGCCTGTAATCCTCTAGAGCTGAGCAAGACCCTTGCTTCCTCCACCTTACGTAAGTTGCCTTCTTTCTTTTGACGAGAAGCTCCTTCGCTCTCGTCATCCAAGGTTCCTTTATCTTACTCCTTCTGCCTGACTAAAAGGAACACATTTGTGCATCACTCGCAACAACTGTTCCTTAAACCGTCTCCACATGTCTATAGTGCCCTTTCCATGGAACAATTGTTCCCAGTCCATGCTTCGCAACACAGTATGATAGTATCATAGTTTCCTTTTACCTAACTAAATACCCTTCCATTGTGCCTGCTTCTCTCCTTCTCCATAGCTATGTAGAAGATGAGGCAGTTGTGGCCACTATCACCAAAATGCTCTCCCAACGCAAGATATGACACCTGCCCCAGGTCATTGCCGAGCACCAAATCCAAAATGGTCTCTCCCCTCGTCGGCCTGTCAACGTACCGAGTTAGGAAACCCTACTGAACGCACCTTACAAAAACAGCTCCTTCCAAATCATCTGCTGGAAGGAGGTTCTAATCAATATTGGGAAAGTTAGTCACCCATTACAACTACCCTATTCCATTCACACTTTTTCCAAAATCTGCCGACCTATGCTTTCTTCAATCTCCCTGCTCCTATTGGGGGGCCTGTATTTAACCCCTAGTAAGGTGATTGCTGCCTGACTGTTCCTAATTTCCACCCATACTGACTCAGTAGGCAGACCTTCCTCGATAATGTTAACTTCTGTAGCTGTGAAACCCTCTCTGATTAGCAGTGCTACACCACCTCCTCTTTTTACTTCCTCCCTATTCTTTTTAAATGTTCTAAACCCTGGAACATCCAGCAACCATTCCTACCCCGAGAAACCCATGTCTCTGTTACGGCCACAACATCATAGATCTAAGCTCATCAATTTTATTTACATTTCCCCAGTATTACCGAGCACAGTGACTCCGTTTTGGGGGAAGGGGCGGGGATGGGGAATTGTGTCTCAGTGGTTAGCATGGTTGTTTCACAGTACCAGGGACCGGATAGGGGACAGGAGGAGGGGGAGGGTGCATGTTGTCTCTGTGGTTAGCCCGGCTGTCTCTCAGTACCAGGGACCCGGTTTGTGGGGAGGGAGAGGGGGGCATGGTGTCTTAGTGGTTAGCACGGCTGTCTCACAATACCAGGGACCTGGTTTGGGAGGAGGGGTCGGGGGCATAGTGTCTCAGTGGTTAGCACGGTTGTCTCACAGTACCAGGGACCCGGTTGGAGGGATGGGGGTGGGGAATTGGGACATGGCGTCTCAGTGATGAACACGGCTGTCTCACAGTACCAGGAACCCGGTTTGAGGAGAGGGGAGGGGTCATGGTGTCTCAGGGGTGAGCACGGTTGTATAACAGTACTAGGAACCCGGTTTGAGGGGAGGGGAGGGGGGCATGATGTCTCAGTGGTGAGCACGGCTTTCTCACAGTACAGGGACCTGGTTTTGGAGGGGGGGCTGGTGTCTCAGTGGTTAGCACGGCTGTCCTACAGTACCAGGGACCCGGTTTGGAGGGAGGGGGAAGGGGGCTTGTTGTCTCAGTGCTTAGCACGGCTGTCTCACA
The DNA here is from genome assembly GCF_047496795.1 of Chiloscyllium punctatum. NCBI lineage: Eukaryota > Metazoa > Chordata > Chondrichthyes > Orectolobiformes > Hemiscylliidae > Chiloscyllium > Chiloscyllium punctatum. The sequence continues at coordinate 24,098,676 of NC_092767.1, forward strand.
GTACTAGGAACCTGGTTTGGGGGGAGGCAGAGGCGGTGCATGGTGTCTCAGTGGTTAGTACGGCTGTCTCACAGTCCCAGGGACCCGGTTTGAGGGGAGGGGGAGAGGGGCATGGTGTCTCATTGGTTAGTACGGCTGTCTCACAGTACCAGGAACTCGATTTTGGGGAATGGGGAGGGGGGGCATGTCGTCTCAGTGGTTATCATGGCTGTCTCACAGCACCAGGGACACGGTTTGGGGGGGATGGGGTGGGGGCATGGTGTCTCAGTGGCTAGCACGGCTGTCTCACAGTACCAGGGACCCGATTTGTGGAGGGGGAGTGGGGCCTTATGCCTCAGTGATTAGCACTGCTGTCTCACAGTACTAGCGACCCCGTTTGGGGGGGGAGGGGGAGAGGGACATGATATCTTAGTGGTTAGCACAGCTGTCTCACTGTACCTGGGACCCGGTTTGTGGGGAGAGGGAGGGGGCTGGTGGCTCACTGCCTTTGACATCTTCCAAAACCTTTCTCCAAACATCTTAAAATTATGCTCACCTCGTGACAACTATTTCCGCCCTGGGAAGAAGAATCTGGCTATTTACTCTGTCTGTAACTCTCACTATCTTGTTCAGCTCTATCAAGTTACCTCTCATCCTTCTTTACTCCAATGAGAATAGCCATTGCTCCCTGAACCTTTCTTCATAAGACAAGCCCTCTCGACCAGGCAGCATTCTGGTAAATCTCCTCTGCACCCGCTCTAAAGCTTCCATATACTTTCTTTACTGAGGCGAACAGAACATTTCAAATGTGGTCTCACCAGAGCTTTACAGACCTGCAGCATAATCTTGTGGCTCTTCAACTCAGTCCACCTGCTAATGAAAACCAACACACCATACGCCTTCTTAACAACCCTATCAACTTAGGTAGCAACTGAGACACCTACAGACATGAACCCCAAGATCGGTTTGTTCCTCCACACTGCTACGAACCCTACCTTTGACTCAGTAATCTGCATTCAAATTCGAAATCCAAAATGAATCCCTTCACAAAATAGGAAATTGGAACGGAATTAGGCCATTTTGCCTCTTGGATCTGCTGTGCCGTTTGATCACAGTTAAAATGTTTCCCTGCCACATTCTCCTGCCTTCACCAACTGACCATTGATTCCCTTAGTCATGAAAAACATACTTATCTCTATCTTAAAGAAAACTCGGTGTCTGTGTGCGGGCGTGTGCATGTGTTTGTGTGTAGGTTTCCATATCGGTATGTATGTGTGTTGTGTGTTTAATGTGTCTATGTATGTTTGTGTGCATCTCTGTGAAAGGATGGCTCTGTGATTTTGGGGGTAAATCCATTCAAATTGCCATAAACCCTTACTCCCCTCTTCCACCTCTACGCCTGCCCCTGTTAAGTTTATAGTCATACAATGCCACCCTCTGCTGGTCTCCCCATGCCACTGCACAAGTGTCAGTTTTTTTTCTGTCAGAGTCCATCAAATATTGCGAATCTCTCACATTGCATGGCTGTTTGGTTTTGCAAATATCTTTGGATGCACAGAACAGTTTTGTCTGATACCTAGATATATTACCATCACCACTGGGTCAGTTTCAGGACTTTTCAAACATTTCTCACTTACACCTTGCAGGGGTGAATTATAAAATATCTCAATTTAAAGAACATGTAATAAATTCATCGCATCACCTTACAGATGACTTGGTAAGAGTTGCTTGGATTCAGTTGCAGTGGAAATATTCTTTAAGGTGTACACTCTGTGTAACGAATAACCTTCAAAGACAAATCACTTTCACATTGCAGAGAGAGTACAGATATTACTCAGGAGCATTCGCCACTCTGAGTGTCCGCAGTACAATTGTGATCCTCCCTGTAACCAACTCTGTGTGTGTGTGTGTGTGTGTGTGCATGTGCAGATGGTGCTGTCAGTTTGGATGGTGCTATGATCTACCTCCGTCTCCCCACTTCCTAGGCTGAATCCCTTATGGTTTTCTCCCTCCACTGCCATCAATGCAGTAGAGTGTGAAGGCCAGCAGAGGCAGACATTGCATAACTTTAAACACCACAGAGGCTGGCAGATCCGCTGTGCACACGGATACGCACAGAGACACGCAGATACACACAGATATGCATATCGATACACAGGCACACATAGAGATTGGTGCAGTCACACAAATACTAAAGCACACAGAGAGAAATGCCAATACACTGATGCATGTGCACACACAGATATACAGAAATCAGTGCAGTCACACCACAAACACTGACACATTGACGTTTATACAGACATGCAGAATCTGCCAGTATTTATTTTTCGCGTGGTGTCTTCCTCAATATTTCACTTGATCTTGTGGTGTGTGCCAAAATTTCTGTTGATCCCTTGGGATTCCTCTGCACCCTCACTATAGCTTCTACATCTTTCCTATAACAAGGCAACCAGAACTGAACACAATGTTCTAAGTGTGATGTTACGACACAGCAATGAACCCGTTTGTGAATTAAACCAAACACCCAGAAAAGCTTACCTTGCCTTATAATCTGTTAAAGCACCCACCCTCCTCCTCTAACCAAAATCAAAGTACCTGTGCCACAGCTTGGAAAGTTAACAAGTTTTTTTTTATTCCTTATTTATTTTTCAACAGTCTCTTTGGGAATTTAGACTAGTGGGAATGGAGGTGAGGGAAATTGAATGTTCCTCCTGCAGAATGTGGGAGGTAAGGGTCACCACCAGTGTCCCTGCTGCCTACATCTGCTGGAAGTGCACCTGACTCCAGCTCCTTGAAAACCGCGTTAGGGAATTGGAGCTGGAGCTGCGAGAACATCGGATCATTCGGGAGGCAGTGGGCGTTATTGAGAGGAGTTACAGGGAGGTACTCACTCCTCAGGTACTAGAAAAAGGTAAATGGGTTACAATCAGGGACAGAAAGGGAACTGGCAAGCAGTGCAGGGATCCCCTGTGGCCATTCACCCCAACAATAAATATACCGTTTTGGATACTATGGGGGAACTTACCAGGGGAAAGCAGTGGGGTAGAGGGATCTGGCACAGCGTCTGTCCCTGCTGCTCAGAAGGGAAAGGGGAAGAGGAGCTGAGCAGTAGTAATTGGGACCCCATAGTTTGGGGGACAGATAGGAGGGTCAGTAGGGACGAGAGACACTCACGGTTGGTGTGTTTCCTCCCAGGTGCCAGAGTTCGTGATGTCACTTATCGTGTTTTGGGGATCCTTAAGGGGGAGAGGGAGCAGTCCCAAGTCGTGGTCCACATAGGCACCAACGACATAGGTAGGAAGAGAGATGGGGATTAAAGGCAGAAATTCAGGGAGCTAGGATGGAAGCTTAGAGCTAGGACGAACAGAGTTATTGGCTCTGGTTTCTTGCCCGTGCCACCTGCTAGTGAGGTAAGGAATAGGGAGAGAGAGAAGGTGAACACATGGCTGCAGGGATGGTGCAGTAGGGAGGGTTTTGGCTTCTTGGATAATTGGGGCTCTTTCTGGAGTAGATGGGACCTCTACAAGCAGGATTGGCTTCATCTGAACTGGAGGGGTACCAATATCCTGGGGGGGAGTGGAATTCGCTAAGGCTGTTGGTGTGGGTTTAAACTAATCCAGCAGGTGGATGGGAACCAAAATTGTGGTCCAAGTATAGAAAGGGTTGAGAGTAGGGCGGTCTAAAATCAAGTTTCAAGGACGCAAGATGGCACCGGCAAGCAAGAAGTTGGTTTGAAGTGTGTCTACTTCAACGCCAGCAGCATCCGGAATAAGGTGGGTGAACTTGCAGCATGGGTTGGTACCTGGGACTTCAATGTTGTGGCCATTTTGGACACATGGTTAGAGCAGTGACAGGAAAAGTTGTTGCAGGTTCCAGGATTTAGATGTTTCAGTAAGAACAGAGAAGATGGTAAAAGAGGGGGAGATGTTACATTGTTGGTCAAGGACAGTATTGCAGTTGCAGAAAGGATGTTTGAGGACTCGTCAACTGAGGTGGTATGGGCTGAAGTTAGAAACAGGAAAGGAGAGATCACCCCATTGGGAGTTTTCTATAGGCCTCCGAATAGTTGCAGATATGTAGAGAAAAGGATAACAAAGATGATTCTCGATAGGAGTGACAGAGACAGGGTAGATGTAATGGGGAACTTCAAATTTTGAAATATTGAACGTGAACACTATAGTGTTTTGTCAGATTTTGTCCAGTGTGTGCAGGAGGTCTTCCTGAAACAGTATATAGACAGGCCAACAAGGGGCGAAGCCACATTAGTTTTGATGCTGGGTAATGAGCCTGGTCAGGTGTTAGACTTGGAAGTAGGTGAGCACTTTGGTGATAGCAATCACAATTCTGTTACGTTTACTTTAGTGATAGAAAGGGATAGGTGTATACCACTGGGCAAGAGTTACAGCTGGGGGAAAGGCAATTACCATGCCATTAGGCAAGATTTAGGAAGCATATGATGGGGAAGGAAACTGCTGGGGATGGGCACATTAGAAATGTGGAGCTTATTCAAGGAAAAGCGACTGTGTGTCCTTGATATGTATGTACCTGTCAGGCAGGGAGGAAGCTGTAGAGTGCGGGAGCCGTGGTTTACGAAAGAAGTGGAATCTCTGGTCAAGAGGAAGACGGTGACTTATGTTAGGATGGGAGGTGAAGGCTCAGTTCGGGCACTTGAGGGTTACAAGGTAGTCAAGAAAGACCTAAAGAGAGAGCTTTGGTATGCTTTGCCTGCAACAGTCGTAGATTAGCCAACTTTAAGCACATTTAAGTCGTCATTGGACAAGCATATGGACGTCCATGGAATAGTGTAAGTTAGATAGGCTTCAGATTGGTATGACAGGTTGGCACAACATCGAGGGCTGAAGGGCCTGTACTGCGCTGTAGTGTTCTATGTTCTATGTTCCCCTCTCTCCTCCGACTCCTGGCGCAAGTTCCCTCCACTATCCTGATGAGCCCTACCCTCACTAAAGCAATCATCTTGTTCCTCACAAAAGTATAGAACATCTTAAGTTTTACCTTAATCCTACTCACCAAGTCTTTTTCATGCCCGCTTCTCACTCTCCTGAGATTATTCTTCCCTTCCTTCCTGACTACCTTGTAAACCTCTAGAGCCTTGTCTGATCCTTGCCTACTTAACCCGAAGCCATTTTCCTCCTTCCTCTTGAGATATTCTACATCCATTGATACAATGGAGATATGGAGCTGCAAATGGATTGGAGCTGCACATCCCGTCACTTCCAGCATGGGCTGCAGGCTTCCCCACGCTGGGCAGTGATCTAACACGGTGTTACTGAACAATGCACTGGGGCAGTGTACACAGCTCTACATGCTGGTTGGGTAACTCCTCCTGGTTTACAGATCCATGCCCTGGGGTGGCGTACACTGCTCTACATGCTGGGAGGGTAAATGCTCCTGGTTTGCAAGACAATTCACTGCTGTTCACTGCATAGCTCCCAGTGCTGGAGAGGCAGTTCATGGACTGGTGTGGTCTGCACAGATTGCTGGGTTGTATTGAGCAGTACAATAGCCTGGTCTGAACACTGCTACATGCTGCACAGACATATCATCTGGATTATGGTGTCTGATTCTGTGACGTGGATTTCAGCTGAATTGTCACCACATTTACTTTATATTCTTATTTTTGTTATTGGACCTGAGAAAGTACTCCTCATCCAGTTAATCCCATTTGTCTGAGAAGAGCCACGTTTACTGAACTTGTCGATCAAGTAATCATCCAATTATAACATGAATATCCGTCCTTCTGTACCTTAACCTGGCCGTTGGTGCTCACAACCTGGAAACCCCGGGGAAATCATTATGAAGCTCAGAAAAAATGTGCAAAACGTATGGCTCGTGGTCTCCTGTACGTCCCGGCTGTGGGTCCCATTTGGATCCGTAGTGTATCGAGAGCTGGCATTGCGAACTCAGAAACAATGAAATAGTATGTGTCAGACTGCTGTTCACTTCCCCGTGTGTTCCATGAGGTGCTCCATAGACAGGGGTGTGTGTGCTGGGCTGTTGTTCACTTCCAGGTGTGTTCCATGTGGTAGTCCATAGACAGGGAGGTGAGTGCTGGGCTGTTGTTCTCTTCGTGGTGTGTCTCATGTGGTACTCCATGGACAGGGGTGTGTGTTTGACTGTTGCTCACTTCCCGGTGTGTCATATATCATACTCCATAGACAGGGAGGCGTGGGCTGGGCAGTTGTTCACTGCATGGTGTGCCCCATGTGGTGATCCATGGACAGGAGTGTATGTATGTGTTTGACTGTTGCTCACTTCCCGGTGTATCTCATGTGCTGCTCCATGGGCGGGGGGGGGGGGGGGGGGGTGTTTGGCTGCTGATCACTTCCCAGTGTGCCCCATGTGGTGATCCATGGACAGGGAGATGTGTGTGTGCTGGTCTATTGTTCACTTCCCGGTGTGTACCATGTGGTGATCCATGGACAGGGGTGTGTGTGTCCTGGGCTATTGTTCAATTCCCGGTGTGTGCAATAAGGTGCTCCATGGACAGGGGTGTGTGTGTGCTGGGTTATTGTTCAATTCCCGGTGTGTGCAGTAAGGTGCTCCATGGACAGGGGTGTGTGTGTGCTGGGTTATTGTTCACATCCCAGTGTGCCCCATGTTGTGCTCCATGGACAGGGGTGTGTGTGTGCTGGGTTATTGTTCACATCCCGGTGTGCCCCATGTTGTGCTCCATGGACAGGGGTGTGTGTGTGCTGGGTTATTGTTCACATCCCGGTGTGCACCATGTTGTGCTCCATGGACAGGGGTGTGTGTGTGCTGGGTTATTGTTCAATTCCCGGTGTGTGCAATAAGGTGCTCCATGGACAGGGGTGTGTGTGTGCTGGGTTATTGGTCACATCCCAGTGTGCCCCATGTTGTGCTCCATGGACAGGGGTGTGTGTGTGTGTGCTGGGTTATTGTTCACATCCCGGTGTGCCCCATGTTGTGCTCCATGGACAGGGGTGTGTGTGTGCTGGTCTATTGTTCACTTCCCGGTGTGCCCCATGTGGTGATCCATGGACAGGGGTGTGTGTGTGCTGGGCTATTGTTCAATTCCCGGTGTGTGCAATAAGGTGCTCCATGGACAGGGGTGTGTGTGTGCTGGGTTATTGTTCACATCCCAGTGTGCCCCATGTTGTGCTCCATGGACAGGGGTGTGTGTGTGCTGGGTTATTGTTCACATCCCGGTGTGCCCCATGTTGTGCTCCATGGACAGGGTTGTGTGTGTGCTGGGTTATTGTTCACATCCCGGTGTGCCCCATGTTGTGCTCCATGGACAGGGGTGTGTGTGTGCTGGGTTATTGTTCAATTCCCGGTGTGCCCCATGTGGTGATCCATGGACAGGGATGTGTGTGTCCTTGTCTATTGTTGATTTGCTGTTGTGTTCCATGTGGTGATCCATGGACAGGGGTGCGTGTGTCCTGGGCTATTGTTCACTTCCCGGTGTTCCCCATGTGGTGATCCATGGACAGGGAGGCGTGTGTGTGCGGGGCTATTGTTCACTTCCTGGTCTGTCCCATTAGGTGATCCATGGACAGGGAGTTGTGTGCTGGGCTATTGTTAACTTTCCGGTGTGCCCCATGTGGTAATTCATGGACAGGGATGTATGTGCTGGGCTAGTGTTCACTTCCTGATGTGCCCCATATATTGATCCATGGACGGGTGTGTGTGTCCTTGTCTATTGTTCACTTGCCGGTGTGTTCCATGTGGTGATCCATGGACAGGGAGGTGTGTGCGTGCTGGGCTATTGTTCACTTCCCAGTGTTCCTCATGTGGTGAATCATGGACAGGGGTGTGTGTGTGTGCTGGGTTATTGTTCACTTCCCGGTGTGCCCCATGTGACGATCCATGGACAGGGAGTTGTGTGTGTGCTGGGCTGCTGTTCACTTCCCGGTGTGCCCCATGTGGTGATCCATGGACAGGGAGGTGTGCGTGTGCTGGGCTATTGTTCATTTCCCAGTGTGCCCCATGTGGCGATCCATGGACAGGGAGGTGTGCGTGTGCTGGGCTATTGTTCATTTCCCAGTGTGCCCCATGTGACGATCCATGGACAGGGAGTTGTGTGTGTGCTGGGCTGCTGTTCACTTCCCGGTGTGCCCCATGTGGTGATCCATGAAGAGGGAGGTGTGTGTGCTGGGCTATTGTTCACTTCTTGGTTGCCCCATGTGGTGATCCATGGACAGGGGTGTTTGTGTGCTGGGCTACTGTTCACTTCCCGGTGTGCCCCATGTTGTGATCCATGGACAGAGAGGTGTGTGTGTGCTGGGCTATTGTTCACTTCCCGGTGTGCCCCATATGGTGATCCATGGACAGGGATGTGTGTGTGCTTGGCTATTGTTCACTTCCCGGTGTGCCCCATGTGGTGATCCATGGACAGGGAGGTGCGTGTGTGCTGAGCTTTTGTTCACTTCCCGGTGTGCCCCATATGGTGATCCATGGACAGGGAGGTTTGTGTGTGTGCTGGGCTGGTGTTCACTTCCCGGTGTGCCCCATGTGGTGATCGATGGACAGGGGTGTGTGTGTGCTGGGCTGTTTTTCACTGCCCGGTGTGTCCTATGTGGTTTTCTATGGACAGGGGTGTGTGTGTGCTGGGCTGCTGTTCACTTCCCGGAGTGCCCCATGTGGTGATCCATGGACAGGGAGGTGTGTGCTGGGCTATTGTTCACTTCCCAGTGTGACCCATGTGGTGATCCATGGACAGGGGTGTGTGTGTCCTGTGTTATTGTTCACTTCCCAGTTTGCCCCATGTGGTGATCCATGGATAAGTGTGTGTGTGTGTGCTGGGCTATTGTTCACTTCCCGGTGTGCCCCAAGTGGTGATCCATGGACAGGGAGTTGTGTGCGTGCTGGGCTGATGTTCACCTCCCGGTGTGCCCCATGTGGTGATCCATGGACTGGGAGGTGTGTGTGTGCTGGGATATTGTTCATTTCCCGGTGTGCCTCATGTGTTGATCCATGGACAGGAGTGTGTGTGTCCTGGGCTATTGCTCACTTCCCAGTGTGCCCCATGTGGTGATCGATGGACAGGGGTTCCGGCAGCTTTAGACACGGGTTTGAACCTTGGACTGTGCGTGTCCATTGAACCCCTGTTCTTGTCACTCTCAGATGACTGTGTCGTCAGTAACACGAGGAAACCTCTCGAGGATAATTGTAAAAGAGCAGGCATCTAACTTGTAACTGAGGGGCTTCTGACTGATTCCTGATATTGAAAAGTTAGTGGATGGTTTGCTAGAGGTTGTGCTCAGACATTCAGGGAGACTTGAGGATTTGGTGAGCCAACTCTGGAAGGAGCATAGGGACTGTAGTTACAACACCTGCATCTGTAAGATGAACAACAAATGGAGCAGAGCCTGCACAGAGAGGAAGATCTGAAACCACGGAGTGCGTGTTCTTGGGGAAAGGGATCTGCTGTATCCACACCGGGTTTTTCAGGAACAGCTTCCCAAGTTAAATTTAACTCAGGAGCAGAGTGTGAGCGGACACTGATTGAACAAGGAGCTGGTCACAGAGCGGTGTCACCTCCTTCAACACGACCTGCAGCTTCACACAAGGGGGAGGACGGTGCTGCCAGTGGCTGTTAGGGTCACTGTTTCACTCAGCTTCTATGATCCCGAACTTTCCAGGCAGGAGTGGGTGACAGATCCACCATCTCCCAGTATGCCGACATCAACATCACCATTTGGAGACGGAGGATACATATATGGTGGTTGAGAGCAGTGGGGTCCCTGGGAACATCAGGAAGATGGAGAAACTCTTCCCGTGTCTGATCGGGTCAGAATGAAACCCTACCTACCATTCTTCCTAATGAAAATGACAGATTATATATTATCTTTAATCCCATTTGCTAAACTTTTATCCATTGACTTCACCTGTCCAGATCCAATTACAGACTCTCCACCTTGCCTTGATAATTTAGTTTCCTGTTTATCTTAGTTTAATCGGCATGCATAGTTACAGCACATTTGCTCCACTCCTCTTGATCATTGATTCAGATTGGAAAGAGCTGTGGACCCAGCACTGGTCACTGTGTGACTCCACTGGTGACGTTCTGTCAAAATGACTAAGGTTGATTTTTTCAGAGTGCCTGCTTCCTGTCTAATAACCAGTCCTCCCCCATTTATGTGCAACACATTCATAGCACGGAATAAGAACGAGGAGCATCAGTTCAGCAATCCAGCCCCTCAGGCCTTTTCCGACATTGAATACAATCATAGCTGATGTCATTGCAGCTTCAGTTCCACGTTCCTGTCCGATCTCCATATTCCTTCACTTACTCAATATCCCAGCACCTACTGTACTCTGGGGCAGTGAATTACACTGATTCCCAACCCTGTCACAGAAGTATGTTCTCCTCACCCCTATTTCACTTCTCCCCCACCTCATCCTAAAACTATGGTTTAGGATCGTTAGAGATTGTCCCACATGAGGAAATACCAACTTCACATCTTCATTGTAAATCACCTTTAACATCGTCCAGACCTCCGACATCTCCTCTCATTTTTCTATACTCCAGGCAGTATTGGCCTGAACTGCTCAATCTCTCTTCAGAGGACAAACTCCATATCTCTGGAGTAAATCGAGTAAACCACTTCTGAACTGCCTCCATGGTAAATACATCCCTCCTACAGTCAGGACACCAAGACTGCACACTGTACTCAGTTGGGATCTCACACCTCCCTCCCTTTATAATCCACTTTTTTAGAAATAAATGCCAAAGTTGCACTTGCCTTTCTTATTATCTGCTGTACCTACGTCTGAGTATTCTGTAGTATGGACCCGGACAGCCAGGTCCCTCTGCACCTAATCATTTAGAAGTCTCTCTCCATTTTGATAATAATTTGCCTTTCTGCCACACTGATCCAAACGGATACACTCATACTTTTCGTTGTTCAGTTACTTCTGTCAAATGTTGCCCCAACCTATCCATATACATTTTCTAACTTCTTACATCTTCATTGTAATTTCTCACCTGAGTTAGTGTCATCTGTTAATTGGATATAACATGTTCTATCCTCTCAACCAGTTAAGACTATAGATTGTAAATAGTTGGGGCATGGGGACCAAGACATATGGTTTCCTAAACGTTGAATTTTGCCAAAAGAAAATTACCTATATTTTTCCATCTCACTGTATTTTGTTGCCTCACCAAGCCTGTACCAAGTTGATAAATTACTTTTACCCATAAACGATCTTATTCTGCTGATTAATCATTTGTGCAGAGCTATTCAATGCCTTCTGGAAGTCCAAGTATTTCATCTCTCGGATCCCCATGATGTAAATCATGTTGATTCTGATGGATTGTGGTTTGACTTTGCAAATTTCTATTATTAATTCCTGAATAATGGACTTTACCAATATTTCTTAAATTTGAACAGTTTTCTCACTACTATATATTCCATCGTGAAGGTGATAATTCTAAATTCTTACCTCTCTATAATCTCTTTGTTCGCTCCAATCCTGTAAAGTTGGCACATGGTGTGAAATGCCCTGCGCTGAATTGCTCTGTAAGAGGTCGGAGTCGCTGAATGGACTCATTCTCTTCCTTGTACACAAAATCGATGGGCTGATGTCTTTCTGGTGTTCCACATCACAGTCTCGATGGCCTGCCTTTCCTCCTCCTTTTGATGCGTAAGAGTCGTGAGGGCTTATGCAACCTTCCTGTTGCTGTGTCACAGTTTGAGGGGCTGAAAACACCTTATCATATTCCTCCATCACAGGCTGCAGATACTGAACGGTCTCTCCTGCATCCCTGATAAAGAACTGAGGGAATGATCGGCCTTCTTCTGTTCCCATACACGAGACACGTGATGTAAACTTCTTCCTCCTTTCCCATAAGAAATCTTATAGGTTGCATCCTTCTCCAATTCCCGTGCAACAGGCTCGATGGGACTGATAATCCTCCTGGTATCCCAATGCACCAATCTCCAGTCCCTCTTCTAGTTCCTATGTTACAGACTTGAGGAGGCTAAATAGTTTGATCCTATTGCTGAATAACAGGGTTCTGGTGCTGCATGGCCTACTCTGGGCCCAGTGTTATCGACTCCAGGAGCTGACTGGCCTCCTCCCGTAACTGTATATTAGGCTAAAGGGTCTGAATAACCTCTTCCTGTGCTGTTGTAACAGGGTCAATGTCCTTTGAGACACTACCTCCTAATAAATGACAGAAGACGCTGAACGAGAGAGTGCACGTACTCCGAAGCACTCTCGTCTCCATATCTGACTTACAGAGATGAACCATTAATATAGTCTTTTTTCCGTATCAAGTCCTGAAGCTGAAAGTAACAAACGAGCTCCCTCCCAGATACCTCAGATTCCTGGATCAGCTGCTCAAAATTCATCATGACCTCGCTGTCAAAACATTCTCCCAAACAGGAAACTCATCTGGACTCCCAGAGCCTAAAGCCAGAATCCATAAATCCCACTGGAATCCTACCAATCGTACAATGGGAGTAAAAGCCGAAGTTTTTTGTTTTGTAAAGTGCCCTCAAATTGTCCCACGTTTCTCCATGCTTTCACTGTGTTAGGGACAATCGCTTTCTGCAATTCTCCATAACAGTCCTCATCTTGTCCATGAACAACAGATTAATGAGGGGACAATTTGCCTAGAAGGCCTCGATTTCCAGCCAAATTGACCAGGGGTCCTGACAAGTCCAATCAGCCACATCGAAAAGCAAGGAACTTGGTTGGTATTTCGTAAACTATGGAAAATCTACACGCCCCATTCACTGTGGAAGCCGCAATTTGTCCGGATTAATAGGAGGCCATCTGTGACGCCAGATGAAAGATCAAAGCCAAGTGTTAATCCTCCGCAGCGCCTGCCTGGGCAGCGTCAAAGGGAGCATTGACATGGGGTATCAAATCAAGGAAGAACATTCATTTTAACCAGAACTAACTCAAACAGGATATTGGAAGATTCTGTCTTATCTTCTGTAGCAACTGCACGAAGTTAGCTTTATATAATTAATCGAAGGTTTGGATGATAAACAAAATACCTAAACCTCCTTGTGACCATCTGGAGGAGAATCAGATTCCACCCCAAGGTCGGGTACTCTAATAAGACACCCAACAGCATGGCCTCTGATTTCATAAAGTTAATTTTATACCCCGAGAAAGATCCAAATAAATTAATCATTAGTATTAAACAGGACACAGATATCATTGGGTTAGTTAGAAAATAAGGAACGCCATCTGCTGAACGGGTGATCTTATGCCTTCCTGGTCCTAGCTCCATGGTAGTGATATTGGTGTCGCTTCGGATGGCTTCTGCCAACAGCACAATCATTAATGTCAACGGTAACGGTGAAAGGCGGCAGCTTCATTGGCTAACACTGCCAATACTGAAATTGTCAGATCTTATACTATTAGTGAAATCCACTGCTTTCGTGTCAGTATATAACATTGCCACCCGCCTGGCGAAGACCCCTCTAAGACCAAACCATTCAAGGACATAAAAGGTGCCCATCCTCTCCATCCAGTCAAGTGCTTTCTCTGCATCCAGGGAGATTACCGAGCCTGGAATCGAACCTTGCTGGCACACTGGACCCATATTTAGCACTCTTCTATTGTTATCAGCACTCTTCTATTGTTATCAGAGGGGTACGGCCCCTAATAAAAATGGTCCTCTTTCATGATGGGCCTTCAAAGCCGGCATTTTCGACAAAATTTTAAAGACCACATTTAATAATGACATATGCATTCTGGGACTTTCCCTCTCTTGAGAATAAGATAAATATTTCCTTCTCTCAGAAAGGATGGGAGGCAGCCCTGACTTTACAATAATTGTACATATCCAACATTGGCCCAGCCCGCATGTCTATCAACTCCTTCTAAATTTCACTCCGAAAATCCATCTGGGCCCGGGTTGTTTTCCACTCTGGAGCTGTCTCCTGTATATCTCGGATTATCAGAGGGGCAGTCTAAAGAGATGGCCTCCTATTAACCTGGACAAATTGCAGCTCTGAACGGACACCTGGGAGGTTCAAGGTCTTAATAAAGGACTCTACCGTCACCAATCAGTCCTCCCAGCCCGCTGACTGGAACAACTCAGAGTAGAACTTCTTGAACGCTGCCTTAATCGTTTTGGGATCGCGGGTGATAATAGCAGCAATCTTCTTTCTGGCCAAGTACTCCTAATATCTACCTGGTTATCACCATGCTCAAATAACTTCTGTTTCGCAAAGGAAATCTCTCTCTTTGCTATCTGTGTGAGTGCAGCATTCAGAGCAGTCCGGAGGGCTGTAATCTGCGACAATTAAGTTACAGACGGTCTGACAAAATATGGTGTCTCAGCTCTCTTCAGCAGAGCCTCAAGCATACGTTCCTGCTCTCCCTTCTGCCGCTTCTGAGTCGCCGAGGAAGAAATAATCAAACCTCTTGACTAGGCCTTGGCAGTCTCCCAGAGCACCGTCGTACACAAGTTAATGTTCCAAAACAAATTAAATTCCGCCGAAAAATACTCAATGAATTTGCTATACTTCAGGAGGAAAGGATCCACGTGCCAGTGCCGTGAGCCTGACCCTTCGCCACCATCCTTGACCTCCATGTACACTGTCACATGATCAGAAATGGCTATGTTCCCAATTCTACAGTAGAGCACCGAATTCAAAAAGACCAATGTGGCATATAACATGTCAATCCCAGTATAACATTTATGTAGATTAGAAAAAAAGGTGAAGTCCCGATCTTCAGGGTGAAGACATCTCACACATCCACCAACCCAGCTACCTGTTCATGTCCACCAGCTGCCTGGGTGGCGGGGAAATACCCGCGATACCCCTCGACATCCTATCCACCTCGGGGTCTATACATCAGTTAAAGTCTCCCCTTAATTCTATGACTTGCTTCAAAGATCATCAACTGGGAGAGTGCATCTATTTGTAATTTGAGAGGGTGTGCTGGGGCAATATTAATCAAGGTCCCATATTCCTCTCCATGTATTAAAGATTTAAGGATCGGAGACCACTCACATTCACTCTTAATTTGGTCAAACAACTGAAGTGGAAGGTTCTTATGAATGAATATTGCTATTCCTCTACTTGTTGAATTAAAGGATAAAAAAAACTGGCTGAACCTTCCCTGCTGTAACTTTCAATGTTCCTTATCAGTCAGATGTGTTTCTTGCAGCAAGGCTACATCAACCATTTCCTTTTTTAAGGCTTGAACGTATATTTCTTTTTCCCTTATTCCGTGAATGACTCCCTTTAACATTTCAGGTGCACCATTAAAACGAGCGGTTAGCCATAACCATCCGAAGCAGTCGATGACCCACTGAAAGAAGAATCCCATTTATAGAGCACCGAGTGAAAGCTGTAAACAGTTCGTATAAACTTGAAAATATAACGACAAAAGCAACCAAATCAAAACTTCTAACAACTACTTTGACCATGAACCAACATAGAACACAAATAAGCAGAGGCTTTCCCCCTTGCCCACAGGGGACGCTTACCCTACCACTAATCCCCCATGGCTCGTCCAAGCTGAAGCCGCTCCCAACCCAGACAAAACAAAGTTAAAAAACGTTACGTGGGTCTTACAACAAGAAAATTAAAAGTGGACATTCAACCACGTCCCATCCATACCTTCACCTGAGAAGAAAATT